>NW_027279715.1:0-138701 GCF_046629955.1 Centroberyx affinis
AACAACAGCTTTGCATCTGCTCGTTATAAGCAAAAGCTGTGGTATTTTTGTACTTTTCAACACACTCACTTCGATTTGCCCTTGCCGAGCATACGAGGGATGGTTCTTCAAGATTTTAATGGCTACTATCTCGTTTGTGCCACGCTTCCAGCATTTCGCCACCTGGCCGAAGGTGCCGCGACCCAGGAACTCCAGCACCTCGTAGCTGTTGGACACTGAGCACAAGATCTCGTGCTGCACCAGCTGGTAGTCGCCCTCGCTGTGGGAGTTGCTGCTCTTGGTGGTGGAAGTGGAATGTGCTATGGACTGGGCCGTGGTGGTCCCCCCTCCGCCGCCGGTGCGGTTCGAGACCACGGGAGCCGAGAGTTCTTCCAGGATCTGGACACTGTCGCTGCTGTCCACCTCCTCGCTCTTCCGCTTCAGGCTGTACTGCTTGTGGTAGAGGTCGCACGGCTGTGAGGACGACTCGGCATCCTTGACGCGTCGACCGGTGGAGGAGGAGGACGAGGACGAGGACGAGGGTGGCCCGCGGAGGCTGCCCGTGCTGTCGGCCGCCCGCACCACCGTCTGCTCCCGGGAGCCCGCCGTGGGTGGGTGCGCCTGGTTGGGGTTGTAAACCGGGTTGAAGCTGGACCCGGACGTGGAGGGGGCGGAGCCATGGTTGGGGCTCTGCTGGTAGTAACCGCTGTCTCCCAGCTGGTTGCTCACATCCCAGGCAGGGTTCTCCACCTTCAGCCTCTTGGAACGGGAGTAGGCACTGGAGGACACCGAGGGGGAGGAGAACACCTGGAGCTGGGAGGCCATGACTGTGGATGAAGTTCAACATCATTAGCATGAACAGGGTATCTCAAACTGCAGAGATGAAAGACAGAAGCAGGTGGAATCAGGAGGTTGTTATCTAATGCTGACGACGCTGACAAGAAACGAAGTAGAGCTGACTGGTGCAGCTCACTAGGACTGCATAGCTAGATGGCTAGTAACTAGCTAATAACGACATCGTTAATGTGAGTAGTGACTGACAGGTAGCCGACATCATTGTACCAAGGCTAGGACTATTCATGAATGACAATACCTGTATTTGATGATTGATTACACCGTCGCCGATCTGACATTTAAGGCCTCTTCATCTTGTCGAGCAGCTCCTCTGTTGTGCTGCAGCTGATCAGCTGGGCTGCTAGCTGCGTACTGTACTGAGGCTCTGAGGCTGGAGGGAGGAGGACCGAGCTAACGGTTAGCTAACTAAAGGCATCCGACTCACATCTGACCTGTATCTGAACTGACATCGCGTATCAAGCTACTGAATCTAATTTAGCATACTGTCAGCCGAGATGTCAGAAAGCATCAAAATGAGCACTGTCGCCCGGACAGCCAGCCCATCCTCTGGAAATCACGAACTGTACTTCCTACCCTACCTACGTAAAAACGAGACGTGACAGACGTCAACAGGGACGTAAACGTGATTGTTGCAGTGATGGAATCAAAGATCGTATATGTTTGAGGAATATAATCACTCATTATTCAAATAACTGAACCACCTTTTGGTCTGCAAAAGTGGGCACGAACAAGGGCACAATGGCCAATTTGGTACAGATGTGAAACAGACCTGAGTTGTTTTTTCTCAAAAACTCCTCACCACAAACATGTAAATTGTAGCTCTGGATATTAACAATACGTTTTGCTTGTGTATAATTCGGTCCAAATAATCCTAATGGAAGATATTTACAACAAAAGGCCATGTCTGGCAACTTTTCAGGTAAATTCCACCCTTGAGCACTCTACACAGTTGTACATCATCACATCATTGTAATTTGGCTTTTTTGGTGAACCCACTTTCTCTCAACCTGCCTCGTCTACTTAAACTTCAGTTAGTGATTTCCTACATTTCCCAAATATGTAGGAAATCACTTTTTAAGCATACCTGAACTTGTTGCAGTCAATAGTGTAGGTGGAGAGAGAAATAGCAATAACATGGTGAGTTGTGCCCCCCTTAGTCAAAACACAACATACTTGTGCATTGCATTCTGGTCTATTTTCTGACTGAGTGGAGAAGTTGGTATACCCGCCTCTTCTACAATCTTCTAGAAAGAAGCCCTTACTATTTCATTCTGAGGGACTGACACTAGAACCTGACGGTAACCATTGATGTTTCAGTATAGTTCTTTTCTTTTTTTTTTTTTACTGTATTAAACTCAGTTGTAGCTGCACGGGACAAATCTTGAGGTGAAGTCACGTTGTCTACATTTGGGCAGTTATCCACGGGAATAAGAACAATAGGCCTGCAACGCCAGACCAGTTTTTTTTTTGTTTAATTAGACCTAGAGCAAACTGTTGCTCGGAAATAAGGTCAGAGTGGTTACTCTTTCATTTTCCCTCCTATCAGATATAATGAAACAGTCTAGTATCACAACACTGTTGGCATGGTGACGGGAAATGCAAATATGTCCGGGAGACACAGGCCAACGTTTAGCAATGATAATAGGAAAAACAAAACACGCACCACGGGTTAAGCAAATGTTGAAATAGTCTCGTGTCTTTATGATTTGCATTCGGTGTGATAGATGTTGGTTTAGACATGGGAGGAAATGTTAGCAAGCAGAGAGATACACACGGACATAGCCTATAGCCTATATCCTAAACCTGAAATAACACTGTATCAAAGCACGTCCCACGTACTGCAGTATTGGGAATTTACCTGGTATGGTAAATTCAAAAATACCCTATAATGTATATAAAACAAAGACATTTAAGGATTTCATAATGTTCATCTTACACTAAAATACAAGCTCAGTAATTGCCACTTCACATGTGATTTTTCCAGCTATCTCTCAAGCAAACTGGTCCAAGATCAGCACTATGTATGATGCCAGAGAGATATTTACTTTCTAGTTTCAACACAAGAGGGCATCGCTGTCTCAGAAATGGAAACTTACTGTATGTGAGCATGATCAGACTGTGACTCAATAAAGTGTAAACAGAGACCATCTTTATTTTCACTCATAAAAGGCAAACATCCTTTATCAGTATTCCTGTTCAAATAGCATTTCATTCAGATATATTAGCATTTTTTTGCCTCTACAGCATGTATACAGCAACATAAGCACTGCAATTCATAGTGGTACTGCAAAATACATTTAAACAAAATATTATGAAGACTATACCAGCATAGTCGATGCAAAATATCACCTTCCATAACAAAAGAAACTGACCATCAAGAGAAATAATACTGATTACAAGATGTTGAATTGGTGATAACTAATGATATGACACTCTCTATCCATACAGTATAACAATCGAGCTTTAGGTAGATAGACTGTAGCTGAATTCAAGTTTGAGTATGAAATATAATGGGATAAAATGCATGCATTACACATACAGATGGACAAAAAAATAACACATTTTCATTTATGTAAAATATCGATGTAATTCCTTCAATGAATCAAACACATTGATCAGAATAATGAAACTGATCTCAGGGAACAGATGATGCTCGATGCCACAAACATCAAAAACACAGAAAACAAACTGTTAAGTGCTTGGGGGTTTCATCCGAGGAAATCTAACATTGTACAAAAGCAATATAAGTACAAAAGAGGACAAGACCAGCCGATCCTCACAGAACAAAATCATATCACAAATCTCGTATCAAAATAAATGGTTGATCTGAGAACAGCACAAGACTCTTACAGATATGTAAGGCAGCGATCCTAAACAAGAAAGTATCACTGATCATTTCAAACAACAGCATTACAGGATTTTATGTAATGATTTCTTCACTTTCCTCTAAATCTACTTCACAACTGCGTTTGTGTAAATTTGTCTTTGGAATAAAACGGGCCGGGTAGCATTATAGAAAAGGAAATTTCTGATGGTGGTACAATGCAATTCCTTTTAAAATGCATCGAATTGTACACTGCATGTTGTCATTGGGTACAGTATTATGTTTCTCCCAAATAGTGCATAATAATTTTGACATAAGTGGTTTTTCAACTTTCTGTGTTGGTAGCAGTGTGGGTAGTGGTTCAAATTTAGAGCACATGGATCATGGGATGATGTTGAATTGATGCAGCCTTCTGACTCAACAGGGAAAGTGGCTGTTGCACTTTTCAAGTATGACTTCGCTCCGCTCCAGACGTTTTAGTGGACTACCTGAAGGAGTGTCGGAAGTGCACACTCCTGCGCTTCAGCTTCTCTGGGTTGTGGGAGGCCATGTGTGAAAACTCTCGGAAGATGTCAAGGTACGTTGCGTCTCCTGCTGAACAAAATGATGGGAAAAGTATGAAAATGATGGACAACGTCACTGAACATTTCAGTCAAGACCTGAGTTGCATAGAAACTCTAGAAGGGAAAACAAACAACTTTGTAATCCTGGGTGGTGTAAGCAGTAGAAGCTTGGCGCAAAGTTTTAAAACTACCAACAGTCAAAACATCTTTAATATGAAAGCTATTATGAGTTCAAGCAACCAGGAAAAGAGAAAGCAGAGGCTCCCTGGGTAAAACCGCCTCATGAATGGAAGGGCAAAAACAGACTTAAAGGCACCATGACGCTTCCCTCTTTCTACTTTCCAAATTCTGTGGCTTTACTTTTCTCGTGGCCATGGAAACGGCTGAATCTATGGACATAACAAAGGCAGTTGAACTCTTTTGTGTCCCTTGAGAGCACCCAGGCTTAACTAATTAAAAAGGGGAATGAACATTCCAGTCTTCCACTGTGTGTGTGTGTGTGTGTGCGTGAGAGAGAGAGAGATCAATGAGTACAAGCATAGTAGCCTTCTGTTTTCCTTACATCAAACAGACCAAAAGATTATGATGTTACTAATGTTCAACCACATTCACTCTCAGTGGAAAAGATATTAATCTGAAACTTGAATATCAACCCCCCACCTCCTCCCAAACAAGCTCAACTGTCATGCATATTCATACACAAGTCATTCATATTCTGTTTTACACAATAAATATGTTATAACGTCATGCTGTGAATATCAGAGACAGCTGATCCATAATTAGTGTGCCAGCAGTGCATGAAGTTAGAAGTTTGTTAATGCGGTTAGCTGTGGTGAAACCAAGTAAAGGTCTTGGAAATGAAGCAAAGAAGCAAAGGGAGAAGTTAGTCTTTAATCACATCTTCCATTTATTTTCAGTATGATTTTTAGAAGACATTGGGAAGAGTTATTGAACAAAAAAGTTGGTTCAAACCAAACATAGGTAGCAGTAAGTGTTAATATGCACAGGTATACTCTTACAATATTCAAAGAAATTGTACAGGTAACAGTCAGAAACAGAAAAAATACAGGAAAGTTTAAAGTTGCATGTTAGAAGCAAGCAGTTGAAGTGTTAATAGTTTTTAGTATATATACACAACAGTCAGCTTGTTGACCTATCGACTGATACAGACACACTGTACTGTACAACACATAATCCTTCAATGGCTTGATGCAAATCATTGTTTGGTCCGTGATCAGATGCTTCATCAAATATAATCTGCTTCATGTTACTGTTTGTACAGTTGTTACAACTGTGTGTAACAGACTGCCTCCTACCAGCCAACACACCATACTGCACTAAATAAGAAAAGGCCGGAATGAGAAAGATTGTATATTTAACACAAGTAAGCATACAACAGTCTTTTTTTTTTTCTCAAACATATTTCAAAGTGCTTTGAATGTATCACTGACAAGCAGGGAGGGAGAGGAGAAAATGTAAGTGAGCTGCTCTTCCTCCATGCCACATATCTACCATAAAACCTTTCAATGCTAAAAGACCTCAACCTGTGTGTGTGTGTCTGGCAAATACGTCTTATATGTAAAACAAACAACGACCTCAATCTGCCCCTTTGGATTCATGGTCTCCTATGAGAAAGGAAATGGTAAAACACTTAGCAAAAGACGCTGCCTCTACCTTGCTCTGAAAAACTGTCTGTGGTCTTTGGCTTGAACTAAACCCCCAACAGTCTTTAGCATCTGTAAAAGACAAGTACTATCTTTGAGAAAAGGTAATTTAATATTCTCGTTTAGGCTCATTTTGGCTTGGGTACACCATGTAAACAGCACAGTGGTCAGTTACATACAAGGCTATTCTACACATGTACCAACAAGTATGTCTAATTTGCTCAAATGCAATGTTCTGGATCATTACTGTGAGCTAAGGAGGACTAACAATTAAATATGGCTGAACCACAGTCTCTTTATTCAAGTCTATGAGTTAATACTGATGAAACATCTGACATCATTTCAAAGAACGGCAGTCTCCCATTATTATCCACTTATAGCTGTGAACACAGATTATCACTGAACTCTGCATGCACCATGTGTACATTGGCCATGACGAGATGAATAAATATAATTAGTGTGCTTGCTTCAGCACGCTTATACTCTCTTATCTCACTTTTCTGACGCTATTCTTTGCACTAGCATTACCCAGCCGATGGAAGTCAATGGGAAAGGGGTGTTCAATCTATCTGCATCAATTTGTGGGACCAATGACCACAGATAGCGGCTCATGAATGTCATTCCGTGCACAGTTCTCATGATTTGGCAGTATATAATATGGTTATTAACATCATTCAACAGTACTAAATGTCAAATATTCACATACACCGGGTACAGAAGTAAACAAAAGCAACAGGGCTTAAGAAGACCTGGGCAACAGCCACCCATGCACTATTGGACCGATAAACCGAGAACAAATCTAATATAGGCCTACTCATGATACATCAGATTACCATAAACAAATGTTCTCAACAAACATTTTAACATACAAATACTGTATATACAGTAATACATGGTAGTTTAGTCTGTTTTATCAAAAATGTCCATCTTCCGCTGCAGCCTGTACTGCAGATTGACTCCCCACGGTTTTATACTATCAAATTATGGAGTAGTGGTTGTCTTTCTCAGAACGAGAATATAATACTGGCGCTATGTGTGTGAGTGCTCAGCAAAATAAAATCTAACAAAATATATCCAGCTTAAAAAAATACCATCTGCATTGTTGTTCAACATAATACAAAAAATACAGAGTATCTGTATTCAAATAATCATTGCACTATTGCTCTGGGCGTTTCATCATAAATAAGAAACAAAACGAAAGCGTTTAAACCTATCCTATGAAATGAAATTACCATGACATAACAGCAAAAAACAAAAGTCAAATCATTGTTGGTAGGAAAAGTGCATAATCTTGCTTTTAATTATACATAAAAGCTTTACTTTAAATAGTCTCGATCAAGACAAATACAGAGTAATGATACTTCTATGATCATTTACTCTCAATCACAGTTATCACTTAGCCTCAAAGTTACCCCTAAAGAATGTCAAAATGCAAATTCATGAGTCCCCTCCCGCCCCCTTCACACGTGTGGACAGAACCACCTCATGAAATAAAAAAAGTACAGCCAGAACAGACTTGGTTGACAAGTAATGGGCCTTTGCCTTATCTAATAACCCTGTAAACAAACTGCACCGCCCTGTACTAGTCAGTTTGGTATTGTTCCATGCTCTGATTCAACGGTGTTACATGAAAACTCATACAGTACGGTTTAAGATTATAACGACAACTCAATAACATCACATTGAGCCTATAACTATCGGGATACTGCATGTAGAAATCTGAATCAATGACTGAAATGAGTGGTGGCAGGTCTTTGGTTCAGAACACCCTGTACCCTCTTGGAAAGTACAAACCAATACCCTCAAGCAACTCCAAATAAAGGGCAAGGTTGGTCCCTAATTCATTGCTGATGACTTTATTGTTGTCTTTTGATTGCTTGAGATTAGCGATGGATAGTCTAAAAAGCGATCACTATAATGAAACCCTGTAAGAAGGAACAACAGGAATTATTTCCTGGTTTTCTGTGATGGGACTAATCGGCACCTCGTAAAAACATACTTAATACTGTATGCTCATTTACTGTACACTGATTTTTTTGGCAGCTGTCAGTCAAAGTCAGCTGTTCAAATGTGACATCATTAAAAGCAATTTAACGCTGAGTTCTCCTGTGATCCTGAGAGGGGAGCTGACTGCTGGCAGGGGCTGGTACGATGTCTAGACTCAACAGACTGTGCTGGGTTGAGGAACACTGGAATTATTCTGGCTAGTTTTTTTTTGTTTTTGTAGAGAAGAAGCTAATCTGGTGGTGAAAACAAGTGGCGTCCGGGTCAGTCGTTGTTTGCTGGCACCCCCTGCACTGCTTTTAAACTGATAATCTAACCTGACTGGACTTGATATCGAGACTGAGACGCGCTTCTAGCACTCGGCTATGTTGAGACAGATGAACTCCTGTATGCATTTCTTATACTGCTGCTCAGTGGGGCTGCTGGTGGGGTATTGACCTGGCTGGCCGAAGGGTCCCTCCGACTCCCGCATCTCCTCATTCATCCTGGCCAGTCGCAGCCTGAAGGAAAAGAAGGAGGAGAGAAAATGTTAAATAAAGGCTGGAAAATGAAAACCTTTATAAAAAAAACTCTATGGAAAGCAAATAAACATACAGTGTGACTATATCTGCGTTGGCTTGCTGTACAGCTATACTCAAAGGGTCCTGGCCATCCTCGTCCCCGTCGTTCTGCGTAGCTCCCCGTTTGAGGAATAAACACACCTGCCTGGAAAGACACAGAACAGCAGGGAAATGGGCATCAGTCACAGCACACTCACAATGAATCAGATTCCTACTTTCAAAGACCTGCGCTCTGTATTAATAGCTCACTGTGACACAAAGCGAGAAAAATCAAATCACTGTGATTTGCAGAGGAACTACACATATTGTGCAGGGCATACGGAGTCACTTCAATAAAGCAAGTTTTATTGAACTGTGTGAGAAGTGGTTACAAGTGCTACACCGTTGACTAGGATTACTTCATGGTGGCAATCACAGAGGCACAGTAGCAGCACAGTGCGATGGCAAAGAGTAAACATGCAAAGAGCAATATTGCGTCTCATGACTCACCCTGTGTGTCCCAGATAGGTAGCATGGTGCAGGGGGCACCTCCCTCTTGCGTCTCTTTGGTTGACGTCAGCAGCATTCTGGAGCAGGAACTCGCAGGCTATCAGTGAACCCTGGAATGTATGTACATACATGAGGTACTTTTTTCATTACAAAAGCATTACTTTAGTGGCACTTGTCTGATGCTTCTGGTGTGACTAAGTCAATCGCTTGTGCCGTTCAGGTCTGACGACTCACCCCGATCACCGCCTGTATGAGGGGCGTCTTCCCTTCGTCCTCGTCGTTGATCAGGTTGACGTCGGCCCCGTGGGCTAGTGCTTCGGCCATGACAGGCAGGTTGCGGGCCTTGGAGGCTTTGTAGAGCAGCGCTCCGGGGTGAAGCTCCCTCACGTCCTCGGCGTCCGACGTCTCCGGCTCGGCCTCCAGCTCCGCCTCGCCGCTCGAGTCCTCCGACACCTCGCACTCTGAGGAGAGGCCGAGGAGGCGGATTACTTAAAGCCACGCAGGGTGAATCTAGACATTGTATGTGTACTGAACATTATGTAAAATTTGTCATGTATAACGTATCTATAGAGTACTCACTACATAATGCATCACCAAGTAACCCAAGGGACTATCTGCATTGGACTCACCCTCCTCTGTGACACTGTCCACCACCGAGCCAAACACCAGGATGTCCGTGCTGCCGTCTGTGCTGCCTCCCAACCCGCTGTCACTGCTCAAACCTGCCGGACCGGGAGACGCCAGTACATGGACACATTAGTTACTGCTGTCTCCGGCTGACCAGTGTTGTTTAAAGCCACACACTCATGCAAACAAATGCAGACACTTGTATACAACACAAACAAGATTCATGCATCTTATCCACACGGTATTTGTCTTTTATCTAGGTCCACGATTCTCAAGTTTTTTCATATCAAGGATCCCTAATTCAGTCCACATT
Organism: Centroberyx affinis; assembly: GCF_046629955.1. Classification (NCBI taxonomy): domain Eukaryota; kingdom Metazoa; phylum Chordata; class Actinopteri; order Beryciformes; family Berycidae; genus Centroberyx; species Centroberyx affinis. The sequence continues at coordinate 9,879 of NW_027279715.1, forward strand.
AGAGCCACGGACCCCCATTTGATGAGATTTTGTCTCTCAGACCCAAATCTGAGAATATTTTTATTGTTAGATATGATTTTGTCCAGAATTCCATGACTGTATTGTAGGTAGAGAGATAACAGTGAAACTGATCAAAACAGTCATTCTTCTACATTCTCTAATTGTGTTAACTTCTTCTAAATGAAATAATGCTGAAGTTTAACAGTTCACCAATTTGCTGGGGACCCCCTGGAACCCCCTCAAGGACCCCTGGCGGTACCTGGACCCCACGTTGAGAACCACTGATCTAGGTGAGTAACTACACTCTTTCCCTGTTGTTTACGCCATCCAGACCAAGTTACGCACACATATACGCGTGCGTAACTTGGTCTGGATGGCGTAAACAACAGGGAAAGAGTTGCCATTTTGTGGGACGGAGTGTCAGAATAGTGAGTCACTTACTTCGGGGCCCAGATCCTGTATCAAAGTAGGAGAAGAGAGAGTCCAGCTCATCTGGGCAAAACAGGGAGTCTCGCCGGAACTTAGCAGCTGCTGTGAGACAAACATACAGAGCAGCAAATCAGAGAACAACCTGTAAGCTCCCGTCTGCATAGATACAAGTCAGGACAGAGATCAGTTCAGGTACCTGAGGAGAGAGTGGCGGGCGAGGCACTTCCAGGCTCTTGTCGGTATCTCCGCCGCGTCTTGGGTACCGTGGTGGCGCTGTTGTGTCTCCGGCACTTCTTCACACTCCACCGCCGCTCCGACTTCCTCTCGCCATTGATGAGTATCTCTGTGGAGCCCAGCTTCTTCAGGAATTTCTTCTCTACGTACTTTGCCTTAATCCAGGCCTCCTTTTCCTGCCTGCAAGGGACCATGGGAGAGAGTAAATGATTTAATCAATACCTGGGATTGTTTCTATATATTTTACTTGTTTTTTTTATCAATTCCTACCTTGAACTGGACGGTAATGGTTTCTTCAGACCCTGTTCTTGGTATGAGCCTTCATAGATGTGGTTGATGACGCTGTTTCCAAGCTCACACATTAACTACAAAGCAATACAGACAAGAGACTTTACATTAGGGGTCTCCACACTAAGATTGACTCAGGATTGTATTTACAAGGCATTAGTGACTATTATTGTTTGGCAGGACACTGTTGAGACAAACCTTTAGTAACTCTGGTTCCCACGAGTCCAGTGTGAGAGAGCGCACCTTAGAACAGTGAACTCCCAGACTCCTGTAACAGAACATAAAGTGTTCAAAAGAATGCAACTTTGCTATGGCAATATGGCAACAGATGGAGGTCTACACAAGGAAAAAAAATACTGTATCCTCCTCTAATAAAAAAAACAGGAAGCTCTGCAAATGTATGATACACTATGGCTTTGTATGGTGACATGGTATCAATAGCTGTGGGGGCCTGAAATCACAAGGGTGTTATCCCCTGGGAAACGAGAGAAGCGGCTCCTAATGTCATGCAAATCACAGAGTTCCACCAATGAAACCGTCTGGTATCCAGGCAACAGTGGCACATTCGAAAAAAAAAAAAAACCCAGATAGTGTGTTTCTCCCTTCCATTCTAACAAGGGGCCTTGTCTGATCTCACTGTGAGAAGACGAGCCCAAAAGGGAACATGAATATTCAACAGGTGGGCCGGACAGGGATGGGGTTTGTGATTACATAAGCGTTGATAATTGCAGCTCCCAAATAAACACAACTCCTGGGGGAAACTTTGCCATCGGGAGCTTGAAAACTATCCTCGGTGATGTAACAGTGTGATGTAACAGAACGGCGAGCACAGCACAGCGCACTGACCTGGATGACAATAGGACGCATCGTGACTGTATTCAACAGTTTCTACCACTGAATTAAACTGTTCAACGGCTTGCTCGCTGTGTGTAGTATCTCAGTATTGCAGCCTGCTTTATCCTCTCACTTCCCTCCCTCAGTCGGATCTCTCAATCAAAGCCAGCCTGATCCAATAAGCAGCGTACTCCACTTTAATCCCCTCAGCAGTGTGTGTGGCAGAACGTGCTCTGTGCCTATAACAGCAAAAGGTAAGGCGGACGGCTGGCACCACCTCCTGTCTTCGGAGCCAGTACCCACACAGCACGTGGTCGGGAACATGGTCTGGGAGAACTAAGCGCCCCGTAATGCGTTTGCCACTATAGCTAATTGTCCAGCATGTTTTTTTTTTCAGATTGGGAGAGGAAAGCACGCTGAAATTGCCTATATGCCATACATTTTATATTAGTCAGTGAGATGGAATGCTACAAAGGCGAATAGATTTACTTTTTTACTCTTTTTGAGGCCTCATTAATTTTTAAGTTAATGTAATGTCTCTCTTCACCCTCGACAGGAAGGTCAGAGTGGAGGCTCACCTACGGAACCAATACCAACCAATCTGTAATCTACCTGTGGATGCCGGAGCACTCGATGCACAGCAGGATGCCCAGGTTGATGGAGGCCCAGCGCGGGTCTGCCTGGCCGCAGTCGCAGCACTGCTCGTTCCCCGGCAGACACTGGATCCGCTGCAGGATGGTCTCCCCCCGGACGCTGCGCTCCCGCGGCTCGCTGGCCGAGTCGATGCTGCTGGTGGAGGGGGAGGCTGTCCTATCCAGGCGCTGCATACACACCAAGAGCCATGCGTTAGGAGTTAGATTGTAAAATGTCATATGAATATTCTGTGACTTGCCAGACCTTGGAGTACCAGATGGTTGGGGTTTATCACATTGGGATGTTTCCGAATAGCATCAGGTAAGGTCTTAATCTCATATACAACTACACCAAAATGACTTCTGAATACTTCTGAGTACTTTCTCCATTGTCATATATGAGGACCCCCACCAATATCTCACTTAAGTAAGCTAAATCAAACTATAAAAAGTATTCACCGATGCTTTTGGACCCAGACCTGGGACCTACCTCTATGTAATAAGTGTCAGGACTCTCTCTGTAGGCGGAGGCAATGCTAGCTTGAACTGCCTGGATCCAGGCTTGTCTAAGCTTCTCAGACTCCGCCTGAAGCATACAGCTCCTGTAGGATGAAACAATCAAACAATCAAACTTGTGAGCCAGGCAATAATCTACTTCCATACATTGTACTAATTGTGTGACATGCTATGAAAACAGCTATACTAAAACCATATTATACATAGAAAGAGCAAAGTTCAAGTTTCACATTTGTTCCATCTTTTCATATTTTTTTTTTTTTAGAGTGACAATAAAAACACTGCAGCTGTGATTTACTACAAAACCATATTATACTTGAATGACAAAAATTCAAAATGTTGAACTGCAAAAGCACAATTAGAAAGGTGACAAAGCAATTATGTCACTATGGCAGTAGCACTATTATTATTGAACAAAAATGAGTGCCTTACTTGGAGGGGGAGACGACCTCAAAGCAGAACCTCCTCTCGATGTCCTCACATGGTTTGACAGAGCACAGCCTGAGGTCCTCCACCACGACTGTCAGAGAATCCTGAGCAGGCAACACACACACACACACACACACACACAGAAACAACTCAATCAATCCCCTTATCAACCACCCTAGATAACAAATATGAGGCAGCTGTTTGACCTTGGTATGAGGTTTCTCAAAAAAAGCTTCTCTTGAAGCCTCAAAGTACCCAGCCGTATTAGATAATCAAGAAAGACACGGTGTCTTACATTTTAGCACACATAAGACATTAAGCTGAGGAATGAAGATGACCTGGAAACCACACAGGCCTGGCTCTTTACTGGCTCCAGATTGAGTACTCAGATATCTGGACAGATCCCTTCACTGCTAATGCAGCACACTGACAGACACACAGTGAGCGAGTGAGTGATGATGGATCTCAGCGAAGGCGACCGCCATAACTTTAAAAGCGGTAGCATTCTCCCTTCCCTCCAACATCCAACACCCCCATTAAAGTTGCACTTAACCTCTTCCAACCCACTTCCCCGGAGGGACCGCTGATAGCTTGAGGATATATGGACTTGCCTTGAGCTTCTTCTGATAGACCAGCTGACTGTTCTGTATGGAGAACCATCGCCTAGAGAGAGAGAGAGAGAGAGGGGGAGAGAGAGAGAGATGAATAAAACATACATTTTAGATGGATATCCTTCCATAAGGTAAGGATCAGTGCGCAAAGGTGAACTAATGTCACTGTAGACACCAGTGATTGAGGATAGGTAAAAGCATCATTGAGTTAAATGGGCTTTCTCCCTTGCAATGCAATCCCCGGACCATGTGAGGGGAATTCATTACATCGCTTCACATCACAACCACATTGCCCTGTCACAGAGGGAGAGAAATGGGCTGACAAACGTGCCACAGGGAAGCAAAGCAGCAGTGAAATGCCTTGCAACCAACTGAACGCTTGCAGTACACTGTATATACAGTATCTCCAGCAGGCTATTTTATCTAATGCAACAGTGAGTAAATTTCACCTTTTCAATAGACTTCCCTGACTAATATCTCACAGAAATACACTTTGCCACAGATCTCACCATATTTTCAATTCACGATGCATACTAAAGTCACGTATTACACTACAGTGGAGAGATAGCTGCTTGCTCAGTTACCTGTTCCAGGTCTTGAAGGCATTGCTGGCCCTCTTGAACAGGTAGCCCTCCATCACCACACCATTAGGAGCATCCACGTTGAACTCTGCCTTAGAGTCGTCATAGGAGAAGTCCTGGTAGAGAGGAGAAAGACCCCAAATTAACCCTGGTCGTCATACCCCTGAGCATAACAGAAAGAGTTGAGAGTGTGTGGAGGGTATCCAGTTGATTAATGTGCTGGATGCTGTTCTGATCTTTTAATGGTAACCTGTGGAAATGTTTCACAGGCCTTGCATCTGTTGGCATATACTCTTCCCTTTCTGTAGTGAAGATGTTAGTGTTGTTTGCGTGCTATTCCTAATATGATGCCAGTAGCATTTGATGTGCGCTGTGCTGTACATACTGTCCATAAACCAACCGACCAAAACGTCACACATTGTGCGTTCATGTGGAAACAGTCACGTGTTGGTCCATGTATGCATATGAGTTGCATGCCATGGTCCTGCGTGATTCACTGAGGCATTTCGTAATTCGTAATAGATATGCCTGTGACGCAAATTATTACATAAACAGGGTCTGATTCAAATGAAATCGCCTTCTAACCTTTCCCAGTTAGAGAAATTACACCTGACACTTTAATGCTAGCCGGCAGAAAGTGGCAGGCAGCTATTTAGGGCATAGGTCAGAGTTATGGTGCAAGTTGGTTGTCATTAAATGGGTTTGGGGAGGCACAAAAGTATTCACTTGATTATATGTTTGATGTTTCATGTTAAGGAACGGAAGTACTGTATGTCCTCAGATCTAAACAACATTTTAGACCCAATGAAATATGCAGCAGGTACAGAACATTAACTTATCCAAAATTGAGTTTCAGCATTGCATGCACGCAGCCTCGTGAAAAGCCCAGACCCAGTCTTCCCACAAAGAGCCAATTCAGACTCCATGCCATCACTGCAGAGACACATCATTCACAAAAAAAGTACCCAAGAATATTTGAAAGTGGCTGCTGGAGTGACCCATATAAAAACTGACTTCACGAACTCCTGTTTCGTAACAGGGTGCATGTACGTGTAGCAGTTCTGAGCACACCATCAACTATTCACTGCATGTCTGAATAATAGAACGACTTACTTCTCTACAACTATCTCCCTTTTAACATGTCTAAATACACAGACTTCATCAAGCGATATGCCTCAGGCTTCCAGAAATTCACACATTTTATGACAGCACCGAGAGTGAGTGAAACAGGAGGTAAGGGTAGTGAGATAGAGGGAGACGGAGAGAAGGAGAGCAAGAAAGAGCAACTAAAATTGATATTCTCATGTGTCTCCAAACTAATCTTACAACTACCCTTTCCATCTCTTTCAAGCAGTAGTACATCTCAGTCAAGGTGAAAGAAGATCTAAAAAGACAACTGATCATTCTTAGTCAAAAGTTGGCTATTAGTAACTATGACAACATGGACTAAAATCACAGCAACAACAAACAGCCAATGCAATGCAGATCAACCCACCAATGTGTGGTCCCACCGCCCAAAGATCTTCATTTTGAAACGTTTAGTGTATTCCAACAGCATTGAAAAGCACAAAAAAAAGGCAGAGGTAAAAAAAAAAAAAAAAAAAAGCAAAAAAAGAGCAAACTCTCAGAGTAGAAGCATGTCCATGGAGACGCGGAGGACCCGCGGTCTCTACTCTCTGCAGGCTGCGGCTCTCACAGCGGAGGGGAGCGCACTGACTCGCTGCAGTGCGGTGCGTAACTCCAACGCTGACATGTGCGCTCTCCTCTACAGCCACCTGCCCGCTGCCTTGTGAGGCTTAGGATTAGAACTAATTACCATACAGCTGCCAAATGTTTCCCTGGCAGGACGCTGTGGAATAATAGCAGACTTCGGTATACTGTAGCTGCTCTTGACCTAGAGACACGCAGGCTGGGTTGACACCTCAACGTCCGTTTTACAACTCAAACGCACCTCCCTTGCTGAAGAAGATGGGGGGGGGAGATTCAGACTCTTGTTGACCCTGAAAGGATCTATCTGGCAAGCAGCCCAGTTCACCAAGCAAATACTACTGAAGGCTTGATTTGCTGTCTACACTGGCAGCAGCTATATATACTAACAACTGCATTCCCTGCACTGTAACTATCAAATCCGCAAGAAAATTGCCAATCAAGATGATTCATCTTACCTTGAGCTGTCAGATGCCTTTATAGTGGGACTATAACATATCGCACACATTGGAGGCACACACTGAGTACACACACTGAACGAGCCGTGCACTGGGTGGTACTCTTCAATCTCTCAAGCCCACAACAAAGACCATCTATTTTTAATGATCCTCAGATGGAAACTGAACATCAGTGAATTATTGAACGAGCGGGGAAACAGAGAATTCCAAATGTTTGGTACAAATAAGTAAACTGGGTAGCTGTCATGGAGCAGCTGGCAGAAAGAGCACACAACATTGGATTATACAGACAACAAGTCCTGATGCTGCATCCACCTGGAGCTTTACTGTACGCAGGTTGGCCCACAGGCTACGCTGCAGGGCTTCCCACTGCCAAATGGTGAGCCCGGTTGGTCACACTGATTACCCAGTCTGCTGTGATGCGCTTGCTTATTGTCTGTACTGTACTGTCACTGTTCCTAAAGTGGGAGCTTTCATCTGTTAGGGACTAGCCTGGTGCCTTCATCCCATCCCACACTGCCTACCTGCCTGACATCTGCTAAGTCTATTTCATCTAATCCTCAACCCACCTGGTCCACTTAGATATCACTACAAAGTTACCAAATGCAACACCTCGTAAGTCTTTACAAATACTGTCGTGACTGACTGACCTTGCATGGGTAAGTGATAAAACTTAGTGAATGGTCTGAAAGTGGGTTCAAATCCTCTCCTGTGATTGATTTAACTTGGCAGCCATGATGAAAACAACAAAACGAAAGCACACAATTAGATCTAACCAAGAGACTGTTACCACAGATCCATGTGGCCACTTGAGTCCCTGACAGCACCAGTGTAAGAAAACTCCCCCACAATCTCCCCTCTAAACACAACTGTGTCCCCTGTAGACACAATTCTCTCCAGACACCCCTGGAAAAAAGCTTTCTCTGAATCCTGGCAGAACAAAAGCCTTTTCTGTGACTCCTCTAATGAGCTGTGGTGGAATGAAAAAAGGATGTTGAGGATATTCAAAGAGAGAGGACTAACAACTTCTACAACTGCCCCTGTTCTCTGTTGGACATTTCAAAAGATGAGAATGACAATTTTACAGCAAAATGGCTGGAAAACAATGAGTGGTGACCTGCTGTATTGGTCTAAAATGCATTAGATACAGTACATTCTACTGCAAAGGAATTATGAATGAAGGTTTAGTCCTTCTGGTCTTATCCTACTTTTTGTTCAGTTTTAGTTTTACATGTTTTATTCAGTCTATGTATATACATTACTCATCTATATGCCTTGTCTTGTTGAGTTTTCCATGTTGTTGCTTTGGTTTTATGCTTTGTTGCCTGATGTAGAGGGTATTTGAGTACCTTGAAAAGCATTATACAAACAAAATGTATTATCATTATTTTATTAGAGCATGTATCTCATCGGCCTCTGGAATTTCAAGCAGTAAAAATAAATCCAGTGACCGACTGCGGCTAAAAAAAGAAGCGCATTGGAGCGCTGTGCTGGAGATGTAAACTTAGAAATATAGGATAGTAGCTAGACAGTGGAGGCCGGCCTGGACAGGACTTCTCCATTAAATCTCCTGTTAAAAATGAATGGCCCTGGCATTTAGATGCTTTCTCTGCACTGTGTACCCAGCCAGCTACAGTGACAGTCCATGGTGGGAGCACTTTAATTCCCTTTCTACTCCCCTGGCCTTTGCTTGTACTGTGTATGGGTTGCCCCTTTGTCCTCTGTAAGTTTACACAAGGCTTATTGCACATGCTCAATGTGATGAGGAAGAAGAAAAAAACAAAAAGTTCCTTGAGGGAAGGAGAAAAGACTCACAAAGTAGGCCAGACTGAGATAAAAGATAGTAGAGAATCAAAGACAGTTAATGCAATACAAAATAAAATGGATATTCTCCAAAATTGTGCATGAGAAAATCTCAAATCTCAAATCTGATCTGCTGCATCTCATCACTCCTATTACAAATCTCTTATTTAATATCTCTGATAAAAGAATGATTACATGGTAACTTCTATTGCATGTAGAACTCCTTAAAAAAGTGAGAAAATAGAGTAAAACAACATCAAAGAGTAAAGAACAGAACCACCGACTCCACAACAGAAATATCCAGGCACAGGAAACTGACAGTGTTGACTAATTATTATGGTCAATATTCTAGCTATTATCTTTTTATAAGACACGGCAATTATTCCCTCTAAATAGGTGATAAAGCAGACAGTCTTTATACAGGCCATTCAAACTAAGTTGGGTTGTTTCTGATTGTTCTGTATAAATTATTCAGGATGCACTGCAGCTTGCCCCAAAGGCCTTGGGAGTCTAACTACAGCTTGAGAACACTTCAAAGGGGTTTGCTAATGTTCTGTACAGCTACATCTTCCCTACACACAGACGTACAGACATGTTCAGAGGAAAAATGAACATGACTGAAAAAAAAAGAAAAAGATGGAGACGTACTCACCTGCATGAGGGTCTGAGAGAGCAGATGGTAGCATAGGGAACAGAGAGAGACAGAGAAGAGAGAAAATAGTATTAGAGCCCAGAAGACACATTGCTTCGACAGCAGACTGGTTCAGAGGAGATAATACAATAATCTTTGAGCTTGAATGCACCTCTAATTATCCTGCTTACTGGTCTTCCACTAAAGAGGCTGGCCATTTTGGTTGAGTGCTAACAACTGAAGCTCTCTTTAAAAAAAAATCCACCTGATGCCACATTTGTTTCATGACATTCAAATATGACATGGATTTAAATAGGGACATATTTACTAACACAACTCCACGGGGTGATACACGGAGTATGAAGCTTGTGTCTAACAGCTCTGGTAAAAACAGATCGATAACTGGCAGCCCCACATGTGACCTGGCCCGTCCCTGTGGCTCCATCCACAGCCCAGACCACAGCGCCTGGAGGCAGAGGGCTGACCAGAGCTGCCTGCCTGGCTGACAGATGGTCACTGATCCTGGGGTGCAGAGTCGCCACACACTGGCCCACCGAAAATCAAGGTTTCTGAATTATTTAGCGTTGGAGATGCCAGACAGGGAGCGTACCCTACATTTATAGATTTCAGTATTTGAGCATTTAGAGGATTGAGCCTATATGGAATGAGTCAGAAGAAAGGGAAGGCTGTGTTTCACCAAGTTTACTAGATGTTTGTGAATATGTATACACACACACACACACACACACATATATATATATATATATTACAACATGGTCAACAAACCGTAAGATCAGCGTTTTAGCGGACTAAGAGCACAGTGAGGCTCCTACACCTAATGTGCTGATCACTACTATCCACAGCAGACAACAGTGGGATTAGTTTCTCTTCAAAACACTTAATTCCACCTGATTTAACACTTAAATCAATGCCCGGTCTTTGTGAGGCAGATTAATCAAACACTCCCCAGTTGCCCGACTCTAATCCCCCAGTCACAACAGAAGCACTGGGCCAGGTGGCAGACTGGGGCTTGGAGGTGTGATGGGAGCACATTCACACCCAGTCAGACTCTCTAAAACTACCAGCGCCTGAATAGTATAAACCTGCCAACTAATATGGAGAGGGAAGATGCTTCAGTGTCATAACATTTGAGCATTACTTGAACCTTCCTGATTGTCTAAATATATGATTTACAGCAAGAAAAGCCTGAAGCCACATTTCTGTTGAATCCATTGAACTCACCCTCTGCTGTATGGTTGCGTGTTTATGCTCCATGTCCCTCTTCTCCATGGCTGAATCAATCACCAACTGATCCAGCTGAAAGTAAGTCGACACAAACATAACAATAAAACAAGCTCACTCTTGATGAAGAGATGTTCAACCAAAGGTGCAGCCACTGAAACGCTTCATTTTGCAATGAAATAATTCTCACATAAAGGCAAGCCAGAATGATTCTGGATAGCTGACTACAGTACTTTGGACCAGCAGAATCTAAGCCTGCAGTGACGAGTTAGGTCAATTTTTGTTAATGAAGCATCGACTCAGTTCTCTTTCAGCGTTCATCCCGTTGTGCAAAACGTGTCAGTCTTCAATAACATGTGTCGCAGCATGTGCATATGACAGCTGTGGGTGAAATATTGTTTTTTTACTTTGTCACATGTAGGCTACATGTACAGAGGAAGCGTTTAACTACAGTATGTGTATCTGATATCAAATCAAAAATCCAATACATCAAATAAATCACAAAAGAAACCTCGAGTATCAATCGCCTTCTGTCGATATTTCTCATGAGGACCAAACCAATTCTAATCAGGACTTGGAGCCTGGGAGACATGCTGATGAAGCTGATGAAGACGCTCTGCTCACCTCAGCAGCCAGTTTCTTCATGTAAGGGTCGATCTCATCCAGGAGGTTGTAGCCTTGCTGGAACAGCGAGTACTGGGCATGCATGAATGACAGCATCTGCATGGGGCAGAAGCAGAGGTTTTGTAACATTAACATTGCCAATGACACTCTGACATGCAACGACCACTGAGATGACTCTCTTTTGCATGCAGCACTATTCTAGATAATGTATGTAGGATATATCATAAAGATGTATGTGTGTTTGGAGATAGTGAACACTTGTTTGTTTATCTGTGTTGGTGGAGATGGTACAACACTTACAGCATCTAGGATCTCAAATTTCTTCTTAGCCTGGAGGACATTGATCTGCAGGAAAGAAAGATGGAAATGTGTGTAAATTAATATTGAACAGTAGGAAAACTCTCCAGTGAACTGAAAGGAAAAAAGCTATTTTTTGCTCTGTAGAGTATCGATTGTTGTGTTGACGACAGCCACATCAACACACCATGTATTGAGACACCATGTATTGGGATAACTCCCTCTAGTGGACAACATTTTCTTTTTCTATACTGTAACCCAGAAGAAGATGCAGAAGAAACTGTGAAAAAGAGCATTACATGCTTATTTATGCTGACTAATGGGTGTCCAGAGCCATTACAGACATTTGAATGCAGATATTGTATATATCATTCTAAGTCGTTGCCATGATGTAACTGCTGTTTAGTAACTCAGTTGTGTATGCATGAGCCATACATACATAGTCACTGTGGCACTTCATGAATAAAAGCTTTGGTGCATTGTATATCTTAACTGATGCAAACCTAAATGACATCTTGCGCTACATTTGAGAGGTCACTTGTACGTATGGTGCGCTCTCCGCAGCCGCGACCTTTCCTGCCTTGAGACACTTTCAATTAAGACTTGAAAGGGTAAGATCTTTGCGGGCAGCGAGAGAAGGCTGCCGGCAGACACAATGAAGAATGTAAAAGGGGGCACGGCCATTGCGGCGATCGCACTGAATCAGTCTCTTTGTTCCCACAGGCGGTCATGTGGAAGAGGATACAACTTGTGGGCAAAATAAACCCATGCCGCATAGGAATAGATTGGAAAATGTGTCATACGTGCAGAAGGACGGACACAGACACTACTGCAGGCCTCAGGGGCGACGTCAGGGTCACTCACCAACTCCACTGCTGAGATTAGTCTGTCTGTTTATGGCTCTGTCATGTAGCTTTAGCCTAGTACTTCAATCTCAGCACGAAGGGAGAGATCTTAGAATATCTACACACAGAGAGGTGTGAACTGGAACCCGAAAATGGTTCTTTGGAGTGATGCCACAGAACTATTTCTATACAAGGACAGATAAACAAAAACACAATGCAGGTGTCTAAGCAACAGAGTGCAGAAGTGGTTCTTTAAAGAATCTTGGTCTGAAAGGTTCTTTGTGGAACCAGAAATGCACCTTTATTTTTCCGTTTGATAGAATCATTCCTTCCTATATAATCTCAAACAAACGGGTGCAAAGATCTGACTTAACATTTCCTGTGTAAAACTACTGCAAATTGAAAAAAAGAGGGAAAAAAAAACAAACAACAGCTCATAGATTTGAGTCCTGTCTCTAACCTGCAGCACATAGTCCAGAGCGAGGTGTCGGAAGCACTTGCGGGTGATGCTGAGCGTGCTGGTGGCTTCTTCCACCTCGTGAGGCTTGTTCCTCGGTGCCTGGGCATTCTTCACCTGGGCTATCTCCATATCCTCACGCACCCTGTCAAAGTGCTTCTTGGTCTCCTTGAACTTACGCACATCCCTGACAGATGGAGATAATGAAATTTAAGTGAGACATCAGTATAGTAACTTTACAGTTGATCAAAACCCAACAAAAATGTTAAATTTTCCCTAAGTTAGGCTCCAGTTTGAAAGACTTGGAGGTATTGCAGACATGGGATTCTGATATTTAGAACTACCACAAAGTGAATGTAGGTTTGCCTGCTGTCAAAACCTACTTTAGCTGGATTGTTCATGATATGTCTCTGACAACATATCTGGGCTGCAAAAGGTTGTCCCTTTAATATTTAAAAACACCAAAAAGGTTTGTAGGGGGAAAAGTTAAAAACTGAGGCTGTCTAACCACCCCTTAAAAGGTTGTGGAACTAGGCTTTTTCTACCTGTGTTGAATTTTTCATACACCTGAAGTTCTGCTGCGATACCTTGCTGAAGCAGCACATCATCAACTCTGGGTTTACTCACTCTTTCACAAAGTTGTGCAGCTGCTGCTTGACAGACCTCTGCGCTTGATCAAACAGTATCTGAAATAGAGAAAAAGAAGAAATGAGTATTCCTTCATCATGAACAGCGACTGATGGTGTATTTGAAACTTACATTGGGCTAGTACACATGGAGTTGAGAGGCATGATCATATGTCATAAGTTGCAAGCTGGTGCAGTGTTGAAACACTTCATAACCATGAAAACATGGTTAATAGTCAAAGTCAAAACCTTAACCATTCAATTTACACAGAATTGTGCAGCTATCAATATGAAAATGCTATTAAAATGGGAAAATACACCCTAAATTAGGGGTTGCATGTATAAAAGGGCAGTTCTTTACCTATTAACCTGATATGGCAGAAAATACCCTAAAATCAAAACATATAGTCTGCACTTTAACCTAAAATTCATTTCACATCACATATGAGTGTGGAGGGAAAGCATCAGTGTGCTACTGTCAAAATACTTCAGGGGCATTTTTAACCAACAGAGGGCGATAAAGCACAGCAGTTGCACACGATGCATGCAAATGACGCAAAATCACCCCTTCACGCCTGTTGAAATGAATGGATGAAGAATGTCACTCAGACTCAAATGCACCCGCTGTAACACACACATACAAACATGACAACATGCTGCCTATTTTACATTCCAGACCCCCCTCCCCTCTCTCTCCCTCAGAGATGGAGGACGTCCTCAGTGATTGCTCCTGCCATGCTGCTGCTGCTGCTGCTGCTGCTAAATAGGTCACTCGGGCAGAGAGGGAGGGAGGAAGCGAGTGAGGAAGCAAAAGAGGGAGGGGAGGAGGCTTTTGGTACAACGTGACAACACTGCAGAGTCTGCATCCAACGCATGCAGGGTGCGAACCCACTCAGACAAATTGTCAGAGCCGCGGCTTTGGTGCTGCAACCACAGCTGGACTGAGCAGTTTGATTTGTTAAGGGTTATGCAGCCTCACCCTGGCTGAATAATTGGATGTACAGTTGTGTATGTGTACGGATTAGAAGATTTGAGTGTGCAAGATCCTATGAAACAAGGCTTATGGATGTTTTAACTCAGGGATTACAAGAGCTGATGAGGAGTGAGGCACTTCTACTATTGTTGCCACTGTGGTCAATGCACAGCTGAGGGTTTGTTTTGGAGACAGAGGGAAGCTGCAACCAGCAAATCCACAAAAAAACTGAGCATAGATGAAGACTTTCATAACAAAATGTCCACCATCTGAAAAATATGACTCATACTATGACGAAGCGATTGCTGCCATGAACATAAAACGTACTATTGACTGTTTTGTGAAGTCATTAGCTATCATGAAGACTTTTTAAATACTGAGAAAATAGACGATTCCTTCATCTGATAAAAGTGTGGCTCAGATGGAAGTGGTCAGCTTCATTTTCTCCCCGCCACCTCAAAGAGAGAAGTTGTGCTTGTTTTCATGGCAGTTTGGGCTACATTTTACTGCTCTATAAACTTCCCTGGGTCCAAATAAGGCCAAGTGTGAGAGTGGAATCACACAGAGGTCCTTGCTTCCTGTTGGATGCTTTGTGGCTCTGCCATCATGTCAGAAACCCTCCGCTGCGCTCCATTAACGAACAAAGCAGTTCCTCCAACAGAACACAAGAGTCCGCCTCGTCCAACCCGCCGTAACTATGCTAATAGGAGGGCCAAGCGAGTAAATATACTGCTTTTAATGTGTCTACGATTCCAAAGGCTTCTGGGACGGCTCTCAAACGGAGCGACATGTTAAGGGGCCGCCGCCCGCCCGCCGTCCCTGTATATCACAGGAGCCTGACGAAGCCAAAAGGGGACACAGCCAGGTCTGACTGTGCGTGTGTGGTCAATGTGTTTGCCTGGCTTGCCGATTTAACAAGGCCCTGCAAAAACCGCGAGTGAGAATTGGAATCTCATGCCATCAAGGGGTCTTGCAAAAATGTGTGGACAGTCAAAACAAAATCAGCAGGGCAGCGGCGTGCGGCGGTCGTAAACACCCGGGTGTAAGAGTATGTTGGGCAGCCTGAAGAGATGTAAGGAGGGGGACGCACTACTGGAGAATAGTGGGGAGGTCTGTGCAAACCACTGCAAAAGTCTGTAAAAGTTGTCAAGTCAACAAGGACACCTCCATGTTGTGTGTGTGTGTGTGTGTGGCGGCAGAAAAGTGCTGAGAGGTTTCCTGGCCCTGGGGGTAGTGCAGACTGTAGCATTCCTGAGCTGCTTTGTGGCAACAGACTGCGGTTGTCGATACTCTACAAGTCTGCATCAATTGGGCCAAGATGCCACAGGTGCTCTCTGTGTAGTAAAAGCAGACTGGAGAGAGATTAAACAATGCAAATAAGAGTCAGGCCCCTGTTAAAACTTGGTGCTAAAGCTGCAATATACAACTGTTTTCAGTAACTAAAAAAATAGGATATATTATACAGTATTAGTGTGTGTCTGTCTGTGACCCTGTGTGTATATGCCTAAATCACCCAGTTTACTTGAATTTGGCTTTTCAGTAATGTTTGGGACATTTTGGGTCATATACCATTTATTGTAAGCGTGTGTTGTGTGGACAGTGAGCTGGTTTGTGGCTATCAAGGTGAGGCTAGTGGCTACAGCGCAGGGAAGCCGTAGCAACAACAACAATGGCGGAAAGCAGTGAGAAACAACAGTACAGCAAAGCTAAGCGTGTGTCAGACACTTTCAAAAACACATCACCATTGCCTTTTTTTACTGGAGATTCTGCTTGTTCAACCCCTGCAGTGGGTTGTAGGGATGTATATCACCTCAGCCTCAGGCTAGATGCTGTTTCAAAGAAGACAGCTCATCAGGATGAGTGACAAGTGCTGGGGCGTGAATTTGCCCAACGTGAAGGAGAGGAGGGTAGGATTAACAATACACTGCCTCAAGGCGAAAAGTTGCATATTGTAGCTTTGAACTGTGAATGGGATCACTTTCTGTCTCCATGAACATGAAGTGTTATGAATGACTATCATCACATCTAATTGTCCTATTCCACAGTATGTCAACATACAGTATAGATTTGGAATGTAGTCCAACAAAGACACATTGTCAAATACGTTTCAAATTAAGTAAGTAAGGCATATCTGACACACTCATCTTTCATGACCTGATATCACAGCTTAGGAATGAGGCGGCAACCGACACTATCACAATGGACTACTGTATTGACTGTATCTGTTGCACTGTTAATTTCTCTCTCATTCCACTGGCATGTTGGCACAGACTATGATGTAATGAAATCAATCAAGCAATTATCTTAAGCCGTCCCTGTACTGATCCCTGAACAGTAAGCATCTCATTAACTCAGAAGAAAATGTCAAACAAAACTATGTTTGTTTTTTTAACCTTTATTTATCCAGGGAACGTCGACTGAGCAGGCCTGCCCTTTTCCAGCGACACCCTGCTTTATTTTAACCGTTCCACATATTCACGTACAGCCAGTCTTGTACTGCGGCCACAGAGCAGCTCAGGGTTAAGAGTTTTGCTCAAGGGCACATCGGCAGAGGTTGTTGAGGGAGGGGAGAGGGGACATCACTGAGAAGACTGGTACTGCATATAAGCACAAATGAATTACCAATTGTCAAAGTGAAGGATGCTGCAGTAGGATGATAGTTTTGAAGCCTTTTGCCTACTCAGGGCTGCTCATCCAAAATAATTATACTTGTGATTCCAAAGAAACATGATGACAGAAATGAAGAGAACGTGTGAAAATACTAAATTTAACATTCCAGGCATGCAGCTGACTCTTTTCTCCTGTGTAACTTACAATGAGTGAGCAGGTAGGGGACACTTCGTAAGGACACAGTGGCTGTTACAAGGACCTGTGATGTTAAACCACCTTGTCACCGATGAAGACATTCGTTGAGGGTTCACATACTTGCATTTCATGTGTTTCCACTCACAGTTTCTTGCGAATGAAGCGGAATGAACACAGGCCTTTTCTACCCTTTGTAAGGAATGCTGAGGATAGTAATGCCTGACAGAACTGCCTCCCTACTGTGCCTTGCTTTGTTTTCCAGTTTCCAAATATAAACCAAGAGACACCAGCGTTGACATCCCACATGGGAATTTGCACATGCTGCACCTACACACAAATCCTATTCCATTGTACGAATATCCAGAGAATCCTGTGTAGTTGATCCTTGTTGCAGCCTGAATTCTTCCATCCGTACATGTTTTCTCCCCATATTCCCATCATCCTCTACTGAAAATCCTGGGATTGTATGCAAATGCTATTCAGAAACTGTTTTAATGC
The DNA here is from genome assembly GCF_046629955.1 of Centroberyx affinis. Classification (NCBI taxonomy): domain Eukaryota; kingdom Metazoa; phylum Chordata; class Actinopteri; order Beryciformes; family Berycidae; genus Centroberyx; species Centroberyx affinis. The sequence goes on from NW_027279715.1 coordinate 27,399, forward strand.
ATTAAGACTTGGCAACTCAGATGTAACTCTCTCTTTGCGTCTCTGCCTCAGTCTCCCTTCATTTCTAATGGATGTTCAGAGAGTCAAACGCATGTCAATAATTTATTGAGTATTCATATGGAGTTTCATGCTTGAATTAAGCAGAGACTGTTAAAATGTTGGCCTGATTCTGTTGGTGTTTCTGCCCATCTAAAAGAAAGCAAATTCTATTGTGAAATCCTTGGAACTGAAAAGGCACCCAGTCTCTGAGCGTAAGTAAAAGGAGCTACACTTGGCTTGCATTTGACATTCATGCAAACAGAGCCTGTTTGTTCTGTTGTGTGGTATTGGACTGGCAAGAGAACCAAGCTATCAGGAAATGGAGGGAAGCAAGGGCCAGGACTCTTTTCTTTTCGACTTTTCTTGGAGCCTGCGTTTGCTTGCCTGAGCGAACCTCCATGTAAACGCTTAAACGTGTGTGTTGTTTGTGTATGTAGGTGTGGGCTGTGAAGGCATCGAGGTATGGCGGTGACAAGGGCAATTGGCACTCTGCGGTCCCATTTGTGCGGGGCTGTTTAATATTCTGGAGTGTCTCCTGCATAGGGTTGGCACAGTGGCAGCTGCACTGCAAAACACGCACACAGTGGGACGTCCATCACAAGTTTCAGATATAACCATCATCATTTCTTATTCATTAGAGCACTGCTGGAGTCCCTCAGCTACAGGAGGGCTACACAGTTAACTGAACATGTTGCCTTTCTTGATTAAAAAACCAAGACGTAAAAGATGTCACCAGTAAATGTTAACTGCTTCGGTTAATAAAACTACACAGTCAAACCCTTTAATATCGGCGGATCACGAGGCTATCCTCACTGTGATCTGCATTAAGGTCACATCATTGCTAATATTATTACCATTTCTCTGAAGTCTTTAATCTCAGGGGAATGCCTCTTATCGCTTCAGTATCACACACTACTCCTGCTGCCCCCGTGTTCTGCTCTGCTTCCACATCAAAGTAACAAAGAAAACGTCTGAGAGCCAATCGTGTTAATGTCCAGTCAGGCTCTTGGCTCTAATGGACTGGCGGGAGGGGGGACGGGGAGCGGGAGGCTGAAAACCCAGCTGAGCTTACAGTGGACAGGCCAGCTGGTCCTGGGCCAAACCGCGCTCTCTTACAGTCTCTAAAGTGTGGCATAGTGACAGTGCCAGAGAGTCAGAGCAACACAGAATTAGTCACTCAGACAGACTCACTGACAGATTGACAGACAGGCAGGCAGGCAGATGGCCGGGGGGGACAGAGCTAAATGCCCGCTTTGGCTGGCAGTGGAGACAGAGAAGAGGCAAATCACTATAAAACTTTATAACTATATCGTAGAAGGGCCAAGACGGCCAAAGCACCCATATGAAAAACTTTAGGTGTACTAAAAATCAGGGGTTCTCAACATTTTCATGTCAAGGGCCTCCAAATAGACCACAGACACCCCATTTCATAACTTTTTGTCCCATGAGCCCATAAGGGAAGATTTTTGATACGATTGAGATGTTGATTTAGTATTGAATTGTATAAATGTCTAGACTGTGGGTGTATAGATAATAATACAAGGGCTATATAGACTTCACTCTACATTCTACAATTTCTAGAGAATTAAACTATACTGAAATTAAGTGAGTGCTATGAGTGAGTGCTATACATTTTAGCAACTCTTCTTAAGGTAGTATATGATTGAAGAGTGAAATACATAATGTTGATGAATGTTTTCATTACATTATATTTATGACCCGGACTGCTTGTCTGTTGCTGTCAACAAACTCAGTGATGCAGTGCAGCAATTTGGCAAAAGCCACTTGGCTGGATGTCAAATGTCTTGTTACTTAGTATACTAACAGACCTGTGAAGAAGGAGCAATGAGGAGGGTTCCTACTGCCTTGCGGGCCTTGTAATGTACATCCCTCCCCTTCTGTTGCCCTGCCAGGCCTTCAATCTGCCTTTTGGCACTGGAGTACTAGAGCGTGACGAGGTCTTCCTTTCAGCTGCCATGATGATGACCTGTGGCACATTTACTCATCACTCCATTGGCTTGTCCAGAAAACCCACTCAGGTCGGTCTATCATCACACACACACATTTATCCGACTACTGTACAGGAGCAGACACACATGCAATCAGGACAGTCACAGTCACGCAAATGCACTCACACACACTTATGTAGCACACCCTCCGTGACACATCAGGGTCACACGAGGCCATTACTGTCCTACGACTCAAGCTAATCCACGCTTGCCCGAGTGACCCTGGCCATTAACCTTCCATTTGTAACGCTGACCTTCCTCTCTACCAATAGATTGGATCGGGAGGTGGGAGGGAGGGAGGGAGTGATTTGCGACGACACATCTTTGTTGCGGCTTCAAAAAGGAATGCGCTCCGCGCGCGCTCCGCTCTTTAAAGCATCATCAAACACGCAACGGGTTCAAGCTAATGGACTTCAAAGGAGCTCAGAGGGGCAGGAGCGGGGCAGGGGGCCGGGAGCCTCGAAGAAAGGGGAGGAGAAACGACACAGCAGTAAAGCACACAAGCTCTGTTTAATGTCAGGGGATGGATCTTAATGCTGAAAGCCCCAATAACAAAAGGAGGCAGCAATGAAAATATTGCTTGCTGTTATGCAGGGTTGTGGCTCTCTGGAATTTGATCAGCTGGTGCGTACAGACAGCTATCATGCATGCTTGGAAAATGAAATGAAATGAAAACAGAAAATTCCTCAAATGGCCTTTACTGTAGCTGTTTGTCATGTCACTGAATGTAAGGGAAATATGTTCAAATATACGATGGATTCATGTGACTTCAAATCAGCTTGCCCTCTGGCCTCTGGCAGTATCGTCTGAGATGTGATACAACTCTGACTGACAGGTGCTGATCGCTGCATTGTGAGCCTACACACCCGGGAGTACAGTGACAGACAAAGACAGACAGAAGAAGCGCTGCGTGTGGAACCATTTAAAACACAGGCCAGCTTGACCCTCGGTATTGTACTAACGGGGATACAGGACCCTCGTGAGGCCTAAATGCCAGTTCATGTTAGCATTTCAAGATGGGATGATATCATTGTGCTGGTCTCTATAGACGTGGCTTACTCCATGTGGAGCATATGGGGACAGTCTGGGGAACAGGCTGACTTACCATGTGGTAGTTGACGATTTCCTGGAGGCTTTCCCCGCACTTTTCCAGGCACTCCTGCAAAGAAAATAACACACAACAGTTTCAGCGTATTGTATTGCAGCGTTCTTTAACTAGGTAATACCGTAGATAAAGAAATGTTGTAACTGCTGCTGTAATTGCGCCTAAAAATAAATAAAGTAAGTAAAAGCTGTCACAAATGTACCAAATATTGACTTTATCTTATTAAGGGAGCAAATGTAAACATCCAAAACGCTAAAATGAAGTTAAAGCTGGTTAATGTCACTGAGGTGTAGATTCATACTCAAGAGGGCTTTTCCCTTAACTCTTGTCCGGGAAACGGGAACTATAATTGCAGGTCTGATTCAGTTTTTTTTTTTTTTTTACAGTGGAAACTACAAATGTGAACAAGACTTTAATAAGAAACTCAGAATTAGTCATATGGTTGAAGCCAAGAAGGCTTTTAATAGTACTTAATGTCAGCGGCAATGAGTCTAGTTCTGCCGGCCAGCTTTGGAGAAAAGACTGTGGAGACGCTGGTGCTGCGAGCCTCGCCAAGAGCAAGTTTCCAGGCCTGATCCGATCCTCACTTACTAATCCATTAGTAATCAGGTTTACTCACAAACACACACACACACACACACACACACACACACACACACACACACACACACTCACACTCACACAGAACTCTGAGGCTAACAGTCAGAGATCAGGAAAGTACCCCTCCCCTCCCAGGAGATAAATCAAGAGTTATTCTGCATGTTACTATCAATCCCATCCACTAAATGACAAAGAAACACGTAACAAATAACTGCAAGACCACAATAAAGCTATAACGTATCAAACAGAGGTTAGATCAAATGAATTGGACGCATTCCCGACCCATCAGAGCCTCACCGAGATCATTTCATCCTTCTTGCACTGCTGGGACAGATCCCGGATCCCATTGACAAAGAGCTTGTTGGCGCTGACATACGCCTTCCCTGCTTCAATCATCCCACTGCATAGCTTCACCAGCTGGGGAGGAGAGAGCGAGAGAGAGAAAGAGAGAGAGAGAGAGAGTTTGAGGGGATAAATGAAGGTACAATATGTCAGTATGGTTTCAACACACAAAATCAAATCAATGTGACTGAGTTTCTATTCTCACATCATACAGGACGGAGCAGGGTGAGAGAAACCTCAGCAGCGAGGCGCTCCATGTGACTTTGTCCGAGGTACAAATCCCCGCTTGAGGACAGCGACTCGTTCGATTCTACATCATATGCTCAACCGCAACCCTCAAACTTCTATTTCCAGAGAGGAGAGAGCAAACCTCCGCATTTTCCGCTTTCAGCACATGCTAAACGTTACCGCACATGGACAAGGACGCGTGACGCACAGTCGCATGTTTGTTTTCTGAGGCTTCAGTGATCACCTGTGGTTAAAGTACAGTAGTGGGTGCATTCTCAGGTGGGGTCCATGTGTTAGCCCGCGACATCAGCATGCGACCCGACAACACACATGCAAATGCTATAGAGGCTTCATGTCATCCAGGACTGGGGAATTGGAAACAGACACTGGTAATTCAGCGTGAATGTTTTGTGTCGGACTTATATCTCTACCACACCAGTTTTTCTTTATAATATGCTGCAGTGCGCATATTACAATACAGATTTTCCCTGGGGCTTGTCATGAAGGTTAGCTTCTGTCAGCCACATTTGTGATATGTGCCATAAAGCCTGTTTCACCAATAGCCATTGTTTTGCTTCTGCTTTCATGAGAGGAAACTGTATTTCTTCTTCTTCCCTCTCTGTGTTCTATAGCCAGGCTTTCTGTTTTTCAATACCCTCTTCTCCTGCAAAGTCCCATTTCCTCCCAGCTGCTAACCAGACTTGAGACCGAGCTGCTCTGTCCTTCAGTCTAATCCCCAGAAGGAGCTGGGAATGGGCTGGGAACGAGCTGGGAATGGGCTGGGAACGAGCTGGGAAAGCATTGGCAATGCTGGGCGTTGAGAGGGGAATCCCACCTGTTCGTCCACATGGAGAAGAGGCGGGAAGATAGAGGATTAGGGGTTGGACAGTTGGGGCTATGCTACTGTACACTGTGCTGTACTGTAATGTCCAACTGTGTGTGTCCAAACAGCACAATGGCAAGTGAAAGCTACTGGTGAGATAAAAAAAAAACTGTACTGTATGTAGACACCCCTAAACCCCTTAAGCAACTTTACAACGCAGTGATTAAGAATTATTACTTCCTTAAAGATTAACACTGGTGATCACGTGATGTTTAGTGCATGGAGCTTTGGTATCTAGATCAGAGCACCGAGGGAAGTACACGGCATGCATCATTGACTCAGTAAGTTCCTTGTTCTGATTGTTTTCCCCTTACATAATCTAATTTTCTGCAATTGGATTAGAATCCTTCATGCAGAGTACAGAAAACAAGCCCAAATCAATCCCAGACCTGCAGATACGGTCAAATCTAGATGCTATTGCTACAAAGATTATTAGTGACTGAGGTATCTCAACATATCTCTAATTATTGTGTCTTGTGAGTTGTCCTGTCTCCAAAGAGAAGCAAAACGAATGGACATGAGAGGCCAAAACACAATATCATGAAGGTAATGGGACACATCTGAATGGTTTGACTAGATCATGGTCATTGCTCATTGGAAGACGGACCGCACTGTAGTGGAGAACAGACCGAGTGACTAATCCTGGCTCTCACTGACACATACTGTAATTCAATGTCAAAAGGAACAGATGGACTTGTGACATGAGCATTACAGGCGAAGCATCTGGCTGCCTCATTATAGGGTAACTGGATGCTTTGAAAGCCAGCGTAATGCATTCTAATGTTGTCGGTAAGTCCCGTCTTGCCCTGCTGCCACGTCACATTTCAACCAACCTGAGCTGAAATGTTCAGCGAGACTGAGTGAAATTACGCTGTTCTTTATGCAGAGTGCTGACTGCCTTCAGTGTGAAGTTAGCACGGGGGGATTTTCGATATAAGGGTCTTCAGTAAAAACCTCCATTGTAGTCACTTTTGATCCAGTGCTACTACTGTATAGGCTGGGATTAATCTAAGTCTGGAAAGCCTATTGCTCAGAGCTAATGTTACTGTGTTAATCACTGTATTTGTAAACCGATCTCTTTGGTGTGGAGTGTGGCACTTTAACTGCCATAGATTTATCCTGCAATACAGATCTCTAATGCCATTCATTAAAGAACTTGGGCTGTACAGTAGACACATCTCCAACTGGATCATAGAATATGTTGTAATAGATTCAGACACATCACAAGCAGCTTGTGTTTGGTCTGCATGACGCTGCTTTCTACATATATATATAAATCTGTCAGTCTGGAGACAACAGTAAACAGCACAACTGTAGCTCTCCCCTATGGGAAGCCATATGTTGCTTATATCTTAACATAGGTTAGTGTAAAATGGCAAAATAGGGTCAGGTTCAACCATTGGATTGAAAGAGAAATTGCATTGACAATGACAAGAACATGCAATCTGTGCAACTGTCTTACCTTATCTAGCTTTGCCTCAATCTCCACAACCTCCGTCTCCACCTCATCAATATTTGCCCTGAAAAACAGAAGCATGAGAAATTGTTAGTGCATGGATAGTAATACATTATGCATGATTGATATAATCTCCATTGTCCTGACTGGACCCCCAACTGGACAAGCATTACCAATATACATGTCTTTTTTTTTTTTTTTTTTTTAGCAAGTGGAAAGCATAGCCGTTCTACAATCTGCTTCTGATTTCCCACGTCCTTAGAAAGCACGAGGACAGGCCATAAATCTGTGAGTGACAGATGGAGTTTCGTGGAGCCAAACCCAGACATGTTGAAGCAGCAACGAGCACGGGTTTGGGTGTACTGCCGAGGGAGCGTTAAGTGACTGAGACGCCGTCCAGGGAGCAGTTCAGCTCAGTCAAAACAAAGTGACAGACAAAGCCTTCCCGCAGCGAGAGCAGCGTGGCTCACTGCCTTATCCGAAACCCCGATCCACCTATCCAGCACCAACACTGCCAAAACCACCGATACCACCACCAACACCACACCCAACAGCATCTGCAGCCTGCGCCCCTGGGAGAAGTGTGATTTACACCGCTGGCTGCTGTCTCCCCTAAAAAACAGCACTCCTCAGCGGCTACAGCTATGAGGGCGGTTTCTCCCAACACTCATCTGATGGCTTGATGTCAATAGGAGTGGGTGGATTATGTACGGATCTGTGGTCAGAGGAGGTTTGTCATCCCTCACCGCCTCGATATGCTATCTCTATCTGCCGCCCATCCTCCCATTTTTCTGCTTCCCGCTTCCCGGTGGGACCTCATGGTTTCACTGGAGTGTAAATATGATCTATATACCGCCTCTCAGCACTCTCTATAACACTTTCCCCCATATAAGCAGAGCTCTCTCTCCCTCTCTCTCCCTCTTTCTCACCCCTGTCTCTTTCTCTCTTTCCATCCTGCACACACTCTCCACGCTTTCCATTAGAGAGAGAGGAGATGGTGCTGCAAAATTACAGCAGCTGTGATGAGACTATATGTGGCATATATCGGCCATGAGTGGCTAGCAGGATATAAAACTCTCCTATCTCTCTATCATCTCTCCCTCTCTCTCCCTCTCCCTCCCATCATCGCCCGGCCTTGGGTGGATTAGCCTGCTTGGCTGGGCTCAGGGGGCTCCGGGGACGAAGGACGGCACGTGCGCTCCTGTTCCTCCCTCTCCACCCCCACAAGCCTTTACTCTCACCATCTCCTTTTAAATGGAAGAGAGAGAGAGGGGGGGATAAGACACCAGAGGGGAAATATCTGTCAAAAGCTCAGACTCATGTAGAATGGAAACATCCATTACCTAAATAATCAATACCACACTATTCCACATATGGGTGTATGTTATGGTAACCTCAACTGATCTCCTACTGAACACCATTCCGCCAACCACACCCAAGGATAATCTTGCAGCGAGCCAACTCATAATGTTTTCTTAGCTGATGTCATTTTTTGAAACAGCCCTTTTTAATGTGATAACGCAGAGCGTAACGGGTCCTGCGTTTGAGGAGGCTTGCTCTGCTCACGCCTTTCAGCAGCAGCAGCAGCAGGCCGACTCCAACTCTTGAAATGTCATATTTCTTTTATTCTCTCATGTGTCTACAGCTACACAACACACTTCTTCATTTAAATTAGCAAACAGTGAAGGCCTTAAGCATAGAAAATGCATGTCATGCTTTCTGATGATCCACCCACCTGTGACGGATGGAAATAATTTCTATAGTTAAAAGAATATAATGGTTTGACCATAATTGTTATTAAATCGGATTGTCAGTGTTGTCTACGTTTATTGTAAATGAATTCTTCATTAAAAGGCTTAATGTATCTCAGAGTTTCCCCTACCATTGAATAAGTGCAGTAAATAGCCGCTAACTCACCTAAGACAATTTTATTAGTCTTGGTTTCAAGTGGAGAGTTTCAGTGTCACATGATGTCTAACTGCTGTTTCAGAGGCTTTTCCACCCTGGCAAGAATACGTTTCTGGGAAACATTGAATACTTTTAGTTTTTGACATGAAAAAGGTCAAATTTAAAGATACTGAATACAACAAAACAAAATATCAGCTATTGGTGACTTCAGTTTAACAATATTGGTTATCAGTGTGAGCCTTCAAAACCCCATACAGAACCCTAATAATTTCTTTAATAATCGAAGGTAAGCCACACTGGAGATGGAGACCTTTCATCCAGTCAAATGTACAATCTCACGGTTCAGGCTGGGGCTCAGACTAGGTTTTGTCCATGCTGCTTCTCTGCAGCGCTGCTGAAGAAGTGAAGCTAACGCAGCCTGGCTGGGCATGGTGCGAGCCCGTGTAGCTGTTAGCCTTCCAGATGTGTTTCCCTGGTGTACGGACGCTGGCTCGCGGGACAGCTGCTCCCGTCGAACCCCCGGGCTCTAACCCCCACTGCCCTGTCTCACTGCACATGCCTCCCATAATGGATGCACACAGCGCCCCGGGCCCGTAGCCATGGCAACCATCCCCTTAAATGGGCCGCAAAGGTCCCCGATGTGCTTGTGAGTTGACCCTTACTCACACCACGATGGGAGGCATAGTTAACTAGGAAGACGATTCACCACAAGGCTGCTGTGATGTGATGACCATCCTGCTATGAGAGTAATCAATGAAACTATCACCATTAAACACTCATCAAGAGACTTCCTGTTATAAAACAGCAGTAAACCTGCTTGTGGTTCACATCACTGATTGGCCGGGATGACTCAAATATAGATACAGTCATTAATGCTTGTTCTTCATGGCTAATAAAAACACCACGGTAAACCTCACAACACAAGTTTATAACTGGTTTGGGCAGATTGAAGCTACATGCACCAGCTAGTTCACAGGATTAATCTGGCATCATTTATCTGACATGGAACACTGCAGTTAAGGAGCAGTGTAAAAACATAATAAACTAAGATTGTGCTGAGTAAGCTAAGGCTCTGGTGGTTTCTGGCCTGTTGACGTGCTGACGGGGCGTCCAAGGGAAAGGCTGAGGTGCTGTTTACTAGGCCAAAATTACAGAACACCTCTGGTTCTCTTTATCATCCTAACTGGATTCACATGGAGCTCCATTCTGAGAGACCAGGTTCAATGACAGGAGTGATTTCGCTTAGTGAGAAAACATTTTTAGTACATGTACATGCTGGCATATAATCATGGTGAAATGTGAAATGCGTGAAATTCTTTTGGGAAAATATGATCTCTAGATGGTCTGAAAGTATGTGACATCATCCTGAATAAAATGTTCACATTTCCATCACTGGTTTGTCAGCGTGGCTCGGCTGCTGTCTATGAACTGGATGGCTGAGAGGGATGCAGCTGAGCTCAGATGCCCCAGAGGGTTGTGTTTGGGAGGGCGAGCCCGGGCAGACGGGCCTGGTGGCCTGCATGGGTAATGAGCAGGTGGGAGGCTGAGGAGAGAGCCAACACGGGGTCCAGGTAGTGACCCCTAAAACACAGCCATGGCTCCCAAACCCTCCGCCAGCTGGGGCCCACCAACTAAACCTACAGAGGGAAGCCCACTGGGGGAACGAATCAGGCAATGAGCGGCACAGTATCGCTGTGCCAGCAGCATACGAATGAGAACAGCTGTAGAGCAGCCTGGATGCTAGCTTCAAGTGATCCTCGGTAATCAGCAGACTGTTTGATATCAATCCGCTCTTTGCTCTTTCTCACTCTGTTCAATATCTTTAATCTCAGTTACATTTAACTCCCAGCAAGGAGGGCTTAATCAATGGAGAATGGGCTGTTTGGGAGGCCGGATATGGGATGGGGGGTGGGGTGAAGGAAGGGGGGAACAGAAGGATTGGAGACGGGACGGCCCTATCTGTCTGAGGGCCCCATTGTGACATAGCCACTTCCTGTCTGGAGGGATGACAGCATTTTGTTATAATATTGATTGCTTTAGTGCCCTAATTGAGGCCGGACTGCAAGGCTGAATGGGTGATTGGAGAAGGGGGCGGGATCCCTGAGCATGCTCCCTTCGGCTCTGCTGAACAGCAGCAGCCTCGCTCGGGTTATTCTTAGCTGCGTGGCTCCTAATGCCCCTGCCCTGCCCAGCTCTCCTCCTCCTACTCCTCCTCCATGGGCAGATTACTACATGGGCTAATGCAGGGTCAGGCAGGTGCCCCCAGCTATGCAATGCCAAGCACTTACCAAAAATCCAACTCAGCCTATTTTCAGAGCACAAAGCAGACTAGTCGCTCAGAAAATATCTTACCTCCCTGCACACTGACTACTACCCATCCAGAGTGTAACCAGAGTACGAATGGCCCCTATTGCAATCTCCTAACCTTATCTGTCCTCCAAAAAAAAAGTTTTGCACTCATCCACTTAATGTCACATATTTTTCCATCAGCCAAATAACTTAAGAATTACACTGCCCCGTAATCTGCAGTAACCCGACCCTAATGCTTTTAGGGTGCAGAGTGAGTTCAAATGTCTCCAGTAATACCCATCCCAAAATGCCTTCAAAAACCCCGACTATTGTTTCATAAGCCCGGGCTTTTATTTCCACTTGAAAGCTTAGATGTGTTCCTCATACTTAAATAGGTCTGCTTTCTGTTCTGAAAGGGCCCAGCCCCACTATAAACACCGCTCGCATTACTGCACCAGACTATCTGAGAGTGTGCTGCTGCTGTTGCTGCATTAACCTCAGACATTCTCCAACACACGCTTCTGCACTAATGGCTTCACAGAACTGACATGTCTGCTGCAGCAATAATTACTCATTTATGCTTCAATTACAACATGCTGAGGGCCTGAGCATTAAGCCGTCAGCAGATGGATAGATTAAGATGCATGTACTGTATGTGTAGTATCCACCACAGGGTTAAAATGTGCGTCCCAGGTGCTAACATCAACCACGTCAGTATATATTAAAGGCATGGAGCAATACGGTCAGCTCTTCTACAAGTGGAGGGTTTTAGTCGTCCCCATCCCCCCTCTGATTCCCCACTGTGCCAAATACTTGTGTGTAGCCAACAGCTGAGTGGCAACCATTCACCAAACCCTGTTTCCAAGGCGATAGCCATCCACCCTCGCAGACAGACACCCCTCCCAGCCCACCCACTCATTCAGCAGACTGAATACAGAGATCCACAGGACCACCAACGCTCCCACTACACTATTTCCACACTGGGGCCCTGTGTGTCTGATCCCAGGCATGTATAGCGAGCCACTGTCTGGTGCAGAGTTCAGGAGAGGTGCAGGACCCACTGACTTTTGGGTTAGTGGGTCCTGAGCAAGCAGAAGAGAAATGGACCTACTGCTGGTCATCAGTAAGGATATTTAGTAAAATACACTTCCAGTCAAATGTTTGGACACATCAACTTCACTATTTATATTTGTCTAAAAAACAAATGGCAAGCATTTAAGCATAAGCCTTTAGTAATGAAAATAATGAAAAACATAATACATTCAAATTCAAACCTTTGACTGGTACTGTATAGCGTCCATGAAATAAATGGCGAAAACTGAACTGACAATTCAAGTTTTTGTCAAATTGAAAAAAGAAATAGTCTTTCATCATTCAATAAAACAAAAATAAAATCTGCCTGACTTCATTCATCCTCTGAATACGAGAGCATGCGCCCGACGCTGTGCCATCTAAAACATGCCGGGATGAATGCCAAACCCCACGCTCCCCTGAGGGCTCCCAGTGACTAAAGTGACAGTGACGGGCCTAACTGCTACCTGACCCAGCTTGTCCTCGTGTGCAGACCCCCAAAAACTGGGTCTTTTTTAGCAGAGGGGCGTACGTCTACCCTCTCTCACGAGAACGGGAAGCCTCATAAATCACTGACAAAGACCGAGGCTGCGGCCAAGGACAGGCTCCGTGGGTAAGGTGGCTGCTGGAAAGGACGACTATGTCTGCATGAAAAGTAATAAAACTACCAAATAGAACCACATTTATAGCTCAGGCATCCTAATTCACCAGTTAACTAAAAAAGCATCATAAATGAAATATGCAGCAGTGGAGAAATGTGCTCTATTGGGCTAATTGAGCGCAGTTGTTGGAATTGTGTTGTTACATGCAATGTGAAGCCTCTGAACTGCAAATTCGACTGGACACGGTGTTTCGAAATAGATGTATATGCACGCTTCATATTTCAGCAAAACTTTCCCAGCATTTTAATGTATTTCAGTCATTCAAGCATTTCACTGGTTCAGACAGTCTCTCCGCTCTAAGGGCCCTTTGTTATTATGTATCAGGAAACTGCGTAAGCAAAATAAAGCTGTAAACTCTCAGAACTGATGTTTGCACTGGCAGAAGCACTGCAGCCATCTGGACCGTTCCATCATTAGGTTTGGATGCAAGCGGTGTGGGACGCTCATCTATCATCCTTTCCTCACTCTGTCTATCCACTAATCTCACAGGAAGGGGACAGGCGTGCCATCAGTGCTGCTAGTCGTGCCAAGTGTACCCATCATGCCTTGACCCAATGCTGCCCAGCACAGATGCCTGTGCAGTATCCCGCTCATCTTTTCCCCCCCCGCGGACGGACCGAAGTCAGCAAGGAGTCTACCAAGCTGAAAGCGTGAGCTAGAATTTGAGAAAACATACACCATGTGCCGCTGCACCTTCCCTGCACGGAATTCCCAAAGGCGCGAGCTGGGATGGCATTTCAGAGGCTTATTTGCATGTGGAGTCCAGCTGAGCTCACGTTGGTCTGACAGAGAGCTCTAAACACACACACACGCACACACACACGCACACACACACACGTCATCAGGCCTTTGCAGAACGTTTCTCATCCAGAGTGTTGTCTGGACTGGGGAAAGAAAGGGGGGGAAAAGAGGGAAAAGGAGTATGAGTGCCGAGAGAGAGGGGGACTTGTTTCTGGCTGACAATACATATTCTTCTCCCGCCTGCAGAGCGACCCTCGCCAAAATCAACACCCCTGCTATTTTTTTTAAACTGAAGGAGATCTAGTCTGGCAGCGGGCGGAGCGCTCCACCTCGGATGACCAGTCCGCCTGCTGTGGGTGAACTTTTGCCCGTCTGCTTTCTGCACCTCCTCTCCCCTCTCCCTGCCACACCCCTGCCAGCTCCCCTCTAACATCGTCACGGGCCGCGCGGTGCTGCTGTGTTCGCCACAGACCGCAGCACATAAATCAGGAGGGAATAAGCTGTCTGAGGGCTTGATACGTCTGGGTCTCCTTCTCAGAAAGCAGCCCAGAGCACGAAAACACAAAGTTAAAAACACATTCGGTGTAAAAGAAAAAAACAAGAGCTAACCCACTGAAAGTAAAAAAAGCAATATTTGACAAAATTAGGATTTTTAGTGGTTAAAATAAGGGCTTGACCGATTTGGGTTTTTGAAGGCCAGTAGCGATACCGATATTTTTTGAGCGAAGATGCTACTGACCATTTTCATGCCGAAAATTACAAATCTGAAGTGTTTCCCCCAGAACTGTATTCTACACTAAAACTCTCCACTGAAACCCAGACTAATGAAATAGTCTCACCTTTTCGATGGTAGCAGAAACAGTGGAATACATTAGGTTAGAAAAAATAAAATAAAATTTCATTGCAGGTTTTACAGACTGTTTTTATATAGCTGCGGTCAGGGAGGAACCTCCACCATATTGGCAGTGGACAACATGACTGGGCAATATCCAATATTTAATAAAAGGCCAATATTGGCCCAATATGTTGGCAACCCAGAATATCTGCCTAACCTTAGTGCCTAACCAATTTTCTTTTCTATTCAAAACGGATTGTAACTAGGCCTCTTCTTCTGCCTCAGGAATCAGTTAGAACACCCACTTTTTTAAAAAATAAAGTGTTTTTGTTGTTTTGATTTCCATTCGAAAATGATAAAGCCACCACGTGGAAAAAGTTGCATCTACTCTTACAAAATTGTTGCTGACATGAAATAAAGCTAAAATGGAAATGTATCTGTATAATGCACCTTTGCCTGCAATATATCTTGGAAGACAGGATCATCTGCCTTTTTAAATCATCAGCCACAAATTTCATGTAACAGTTTTCTGTCAAAATATAGGAAGAAAACCTTTCAAATATAACAATGCATTCTCTCTGCTGTTACTAAACCCCCCTCGCTCTACAGTACGGCTCTCAGACCGTTAGCGTCTTGCTGGACCTTGAACAACATGTGTGCATATTTTCAGTCCCTCCCTTGGAGAGACACATTAGTTCTGGCACTGTCCAACAGCCAACGGTTCACAGTGAAGCAGTAAAGCAGCCAGGCAGGCAGTCCCTGAGCAGAGGATAACATTCCCGCTTAATCTGACCACATGAATCCCATCTTCTCAACGTGAAGAGAGGAACAGAGACACATTCTTCAACAGAAACATTCAAATCAAACAAGACTCCTGTAGCCTTAGTCCTGCAAAGCTGCTGCCAGGAATCGCTCGCTGATGGAAAAGTCCTAGAATGAAGTATCAGTCGGATCCAGCTTTTCATTCAAACATGACTTATTGATAGTGCTCATTTCAACATAACTTTCTGCAGTCTGAAAACCAAAATGTTAATTTAACAAAAAACAACTCAGGAATTAGACATTCAGATGATGCAACTACTCAAAAAGCAATGCACCTCACTCATAGCCCAAAGCGAACTACAGCTAAAGTTAATGTACTAATTGCTCTTTCACACACACACACACACACACACACACACACACACAGATACTGGCTGCCATGCTGTGAGTCCTGACCCTGCAGCGACCCTGCGAGAGTGACCCGACCCCTGGGGAGCGAGCAGCTGCCCCCCGGGCCCAACGCTGCTCACACACATCAGGCTCAGGCAGCACAGAGGGACTGGGAGACAAGAACCGGGTCAGCCTGCCAAAAGACCGAGTCAGCAGCAGTGTGCATCTCCGCCCGGCCGCTTCACAGCCAGGGAGCAACGTGTGAGAGAGACATGGAGGGAAGGCGCCGACCAACAGCAACAGCTGAGGAGGCCTTTCCCGCTCTTTTTTTCAAACTCACTCTGTTCAAATTCTAGCCAGTCAGCAGCAGATCTGCTACACAAGACGTTTGGAGGGTTGAATGCACCGTATGACAAAGACATCAAGTTGATTTGGAATGAAGCAAACAAACATCTGTGCCAATGTCAGTGAGAGTGAATAACACTAGAGACTAATCGCTAGATCATAAAGGCTCTTTCAAGTTAAAAAAGGAAAGTGGGACAAGCGGCTCTGCTTTCTTCTGTTTGACATTATAAAGCTGTCCGCTGGCTTTAGGAGATTTTTTCTTATGTCTAAATAATGAAAATAACATTGTTACCATTTTTAACCGTCCTGGCTCAGGGCTTTGTGCTGCAGACAAATGGCAAAACGTCTGGATCATCTAATTTTAGCTCGTATTCAGACACAGACAGACAGATTTAAGGGTACGCGACCTGAGCAAAGCTGTGCTTAAAAGTTGAATATTAAAGCAGAATTCGTCTGCCTACGTCAAAGAATATTGATAGGCCTGTTGTCGCAGTTTAAAATTGTAAAAGCACATGCCTGAACTCCAAAATTATAACCCATAATGCCCGTAATGCGGCAGAAAGTCCACGTTTTTCTCTCCTGCTATATCTGAGCTGGATCGGTGAGGGTTTTCTTTCCTGTGTCAGCCTTTCCACTAATATTTCAAAGCTGTAACTATGGGTCAGCTTTGGAACAGACGTCCTCTGCACAATATTGCCTTTCATTCCACACTCAGACAACTGGATTCATTTTAATACTGAAGACAGTGTCAGACAGCGACTTCATATGTTATTCACTGGGAAAAACAGCATTACCCGCACACAATTGATTGTTGCTCTTCCATTGTTACTTTTAACAAGCATCTTTTCAGAGCATCTCGAACTGTTTGGATAACCTGATAGCGGGGGCCATTATTCCGCATGTCCCTCAGGGAACCGATTGTTAGTACGGCCTGGCTGTCAGTCAGAGTTGGAGGACTAAACAGTGGGAGTGGCGGGGCCAGGACCAAGGCTTATCTGGGAATCAGCGGGGGATTTGTAGCCGTGTGGCTGGAGGGCTCGTGTCCGCGCTAAGCCTCTGGCTGAAGGCCCGAGGAGGACGAGGGGGCAGGAGGAGACGCGCTGTGGAGGATGGGTGGGGGCGGACAGCGGGAAAATGACCAGCAAACTGCCCGAGCACTGACCTGTAACATCCTTACTGAGCCGCACCACAACCATCTCAAGTTAGGATTGGGTAGGAAAATCTTCATTTTCTTAGTAAAAATAGGTGAAACTTCATTAGAAACAAGTGAAATTATCAGATTACAGATTTCAGACTTTCACCTTTTTTAAGCAAGACGAGACTTTAAACTCACTGACCTGTATTGATGGACTTTTTTTTTCAGGCTTCTAAGTGGCATGCATGTGTCTTTTTTAACGTTCAATGGAGGCAGCACAACATGGACATCAGTGAGGATGCCTATGGCCATGCCATGTCACTGACATCTCACTAGTACGCAGAACATGGTGACATATCTGTCAGCATGCAGGACAGATGAGCAAGGTCTCTCCTAACACAGTGACTTAAAATCACACAAGTGTTGACGATGATGTCAAAGAGAAAGGACTGGTTCATCAAAACCAAGCACTAATGGTCTTTAATATGCTTTATGGCACCTGGGTTTTTAGAATTTAATCTTTAAAAGGTTATACTGAACGTAGTGTCTTCTACACACCAATCCTCATGTTGCTGAAAGCCCTTAGAGCTATCCAGTTAGAGCTATGTTACTAATGCATCCCCACGCTGAACACTAGAACTACAGGACAGGAGATTTAAGAGATTAGTTGTCAATAACTGATGACGCTCAGTCCAGACGAAGATCTATCTACTGCTGTAGGTGATATAATAAGAGATTATAGTAAGAGACTAAGGGAGACAGAAAGAGATAGATAGAGACAGACAGGGACAGAGCAAGAGGGACAGAAAGAGAGAGAAGACAATGCAAGCAGTGAGTTTTTCTGCAGCCTTCAATTTCAGCGTTCAGTACATACAGTACGTTCGAAAGCAGCCATGTGTTGCTCCCCCTCCTGACCTTCCTGCTGACAGTATTTTTCTTGGTGCTTGGAGTGGAATGCAGCTGAGAGAGACAATGAATCGGAAAACCGCCAGCAAGAACCATATGACCTTGAATTGTGTCAGCGGTGAAGTCATTTTGGAAATCCCATAAACAACAACTCTCACTTTGATATCGTCATGGGAAGCAACGCTTATCCTGTTTTCACTCTCACTTCTTTAATGGATATAACAGGAGTATGAATGGCAACTAGTGGAGTAGATGATTCAAAGGGATGCAAAAGAGCGGAGATAGGAGTGATGCAACAGCCTGTAACTAGACTTGGCCAGACATCCACGTCATCTCAGAATTACTGTATTTTGATGTAATATCTTCCTGTTTCCTTCCTATTTGATTCCTATTTCTTGGGCAGTGGTAGGGGAGATGGCTGAATACAGTATTAACAGCTAAAGAACCAATTAGTGTGCCAATTGGAGAGAGAGGGAGAGAGAGAGAGAGAGAGAGAGAGAGAGTCATGGCCAACACAGAAAGGTCCATCACAGCCAGCCAATATCTCTATTTACACTTCAGAAAGTAACTTTCACCCTCTGTCCTGTTATCGTCTTAAACCTCAATCACACACTGCATAAAGTCATATCAGCTCCAGACATAAATACGCTAATAATAATAATCTTTATTTTCATAGCACTTTTCAAAACACAGTTACGATGCGCTTTAAAAATGAGTAAATAAACGCGGAAAGATAAAATCATCAGTAAAATGTAAAGAGCAAGAAACAAAACAGTGGGGTCATTAAAGGGGAGGTCAAGAACATAAAACATACTCACATAAAAGCAAGTCGATGAAAGAGAGATTTAAGGAGTGAAAAAAATGATGCTGAGCCAAGTAAAAAAAGGATGCTGATTTACTACCAATTTGAAAATAATACAGATTTAATACTGAATTGATTTTAGTAAAAAAAATGATGTTTTTTTTAGCCAACCTAAGCTGCTTGTGCAGGTCATTCGAAGGTCTTGGAGCCGAAAGGACGGATCACTTCTTGTTTTCAATCCAGACGTTGGAGCGACCATTAGGTTTGGAGCAACTTCAGGTTAAAAGGTATTATCACAACATCACAGCATAATCTGGCACTAGATAGGGGGGGAGGCCTTTAATATTGGCTGCAATTAGGCTTTCTGACAAACCAGCTGGGTGTAGGCCCCATACATAATGCAGTGCCAGCTCCCTCCATCCCCCCTATCCATGTTGGGGGGCCGTGCAATTAGGCCACCATGGCCCATGGGGGAATGGCACTTCAGACAGGGAGCGGAGCCGGCCAACAAAGGCCGTCATGCAGAGGAAGTGTGACAGAAATTAACCCTTTCAGCACAACAATGCTTTGTAGCCTTACACCACTTCTGCGCTTTGCTTCCTGCGCATCGCCGCTGTGATACATGTGAAACAGGTGTGAATGGACAGTCTCAAGTTGTGTGTTTATAATTATTATTATATAGGATGCAAGAGGGTTAAGTAAGACGTCACAGCGCTGTTGTAAGAGTGGGGGTGGGAGGTTGCTGATCAGCTACAGTCGGGGGGGAAACGGGAGAAAGACTGACAAGCCAGAGAAAGGTCAGGATATGAGGCGTCTCGGCTGGCGGCGCAGGTTTATATTAACACAGGGTGGTCTAAGATGACTCCAACACACAAAAATGTCAATGAAGATATTCGGGACGAGGGAGAAGAGGGGCTAGAACACACACACACATACACACATACACACATACACACACACACATACACACGGAAGCCAGCGAAGGCCCGGGCTGTGAGAACTGGCCTGGACAATGTTCCATTGAAGGGAGGAAGACAATGAAGCCTACAGACATGGTGCTTCTCGCAGCTCTTTTTTTTTTTCTGGGCATAACACCAGGCCGCCTGGGTGAATGGGTGCAGAGGAAGAGTGCCGGTCACAGTAAGCCAATCCTACATCGTAACACCCTGACATTTTGGTGAAATAGCTGAATTCCCGCAGTGGAAACCCCTCCCGCACACAGCCGCGATGTGTCCGGCGGTGGTGGGGCTGAGCTGGGACTCTTCCCGGCATTTTTGTGGGCTAAACATGCAGCTTGGCTCGCACTAGAAAGACATACCAGACGTGTGAAGCATTCAGCTCTTTCCTGTCTGAAAAGTCGGGAGATGGAGCTCGCAGAAACAGCGGCTCAAACAACAGACAGCTTCCATATGAATTACGCTGACAGCCGCTTCATGCTCGAAACATGAATACACTAATTGAAAGTCCTTGATCCAAAAATTGAGAATGTACACTCAACCACTGTTGGGACACGCTGAATTTTGGAGACGCAGTCGAAACAGCAGATTCATGGTTTACATTAGTCTGTGGAGCTGATGCCCATTCACGCTACCCACCCATACATCATGTGAGCGTCTCAGCGTCAGCGGAGTTTACCCAGTGGACTGAGAGACAGTCAGAGACAACAGGAGAGGTGATGGATCCTGTCGCTTCCCCCTGTCTCTTTCCCCCAGGTGTTTCCTCTGGCCTGAAGTCAGCACCATAACCCTGACGTCAATCTCTGGCTCTCTTCCATGACCCCCGACCCCTCCCCATAAATCCCTGTACCAGGATGTTGGTGAAACTCCTGTGTCAACCAACACAGACCTAACCAGGCCATTGTCAGCAAGGAAGCATAGCAAGGAGGCAAAGGAGGGAGGATGCAGAGATGATTTATTAAGATCCCTATAACTTATGCCACAGCTGCTGCTAATATTTCTATGGTCATGAAATGGCATTTTTATATATGTAAAGTATCTAAGTTTGTGGTAAAATAGACACCAACAGCTATTCTTTGAGAAAATCGCATAATGCTAAGCTGCTGCCGTGAGCAGCATGATGGCAGAAAAATCAACCTTGACACTTTGACGTGCAAAACAATGACAGAGTGCAATGAGGCATGGGATAGCTGTCTCCCCCCAGTTAACAATGCTGAAAAATGGTATTGAAAATGACTCCCTGGAGAATTACAGCTAGTTTCTGCTGGACACGGAGTGAAGGAGGAACAGGGCAGAAAAACACAAACAGAATTGTTGGAAGAAAAGAAAAAGTCACGGCTCATTGGTCTCTTCACCAAACCACACTCTCTCCGGAGAGCGCCACAACGAGCGTCAGAAAACAATGTATACTGAAATCGAAATTCAGGCTCATTTATGTGTCCATTATTTACTGCAGGCAATGTCCCATGATGTTGCTGAAATGATACAATCCAAACATTTGTCTAGTGCTAATGAAATGTTGCCTCTAATTCAAAGAGGCTGGGAGTTGTTTAAGAGTATATATTGATACGCAGCTAATACTAGGCAAACAGTCTTTGGGATATATGATGCACCCAGATGCAGAGACAGGTTTATGTTGTGACTCAGCCCAGCGGAGACGGGCTGGGTGTCATACGAGGGGGAGTCAGCAACCTCATCACCGGGCCGTCTCTTTTGCCCTTTACTCAGAACCCATTTCCAATATTTTAGCGGGCTGACGCATTTCCTGACCCTTCCCCAGACCCAGTCCTGGCCCAGCCACGACCAGGAAGTCTGCCCCCGCTCACAGAGGAAGGCAGAGAGGAGGGAAAAGCAGAAGGGAGAGGGAGAGGGAGAGAGAGGGAGAGAGTGGGATAGACCAAATCAAAAACAGATGCTCGTCTCGGTTACACGTGTGATTCAGCATTTCAAAAACTGAGCAGAACCAGAGCCTTGTGCCTGTGGAACCGAACCCCGCACCCGGCTAACGCTCGCTCTCTTTATCTCTCTGCTTCATACTTTAAGGGCAACAGCTGCTGATGTGTATTTCCAGTTCTGCTACTTCTAACTGACCCTGTGGTTGAAATCCCCACTTCTATCGATAACCTCATCCCATTTCCTGACCCATGGGGTGATAAATGTATAGGAATTTGGACGAGCAGGCGCTGGTGGACGGGTGATGTTGACACACCTGGAAACTACCCAGCCACTTTTTCCCATGGGGCAACGGTTCTCTGAGCAGGGGAGACGTTTCAGAGACGTGCCATTAAACAGCGGAATCTGTTAGTCGTAACTCTCTTGTCAACCCATACAACTGTGTTTCCTCTATTCTTCCCATCAAGCACACAGATTCAACAAATCAAGAGTTTAATTCAAGAAGAGTCTGTGGTGATTCAGTGGATAAAACAGACCAACTACAGGCCACTTTATCCTAAACTAGTCTTCTGTCTGTGGGTCTGCTGACAAATGACGAACAGCCACAAGCCTCTCGAGCACGGCCCAGTCAGTGTGTCATAGCAGAGGACAGTTCCTCACGTGCTGCCGCCCTTATTCCTCTGGACTGAGGGCCAATCGTTCATGACAGCAAATCTCCTCCAGCACAGCTGAGAGATGGGCACGGAGATAGGATGCACGCAGGCGTTATGTGCTCCGGAAATTGGGCATTTTCCAATTAGCGTTTTATCTTGAATGTAAAGCGCGGCTGGTGAATTACTGTCCAGGGTAAAGACACAGCGCCGCTAATATGAAAACTGGATGGAGATTAATCTGATTTCTAAAGCTCGAACATACAGTATGTGAAATATTTTTAGGCCACGCACTCGAGAGAGAGATGAAGCAACACAATTTGAAACAACGCAGGCTATTGAAGCAATTAATTTGATGTGAAAGCAACAAAAAATGACTGCTCAGAGTAGAGAGGAACGGAACAACTGCATCGCTGTCTCGTCCTATTACGACGACCCTTCCTGTAGTAAATCTGAAAGCTCTGGTGTACAGTATGGATAATCCACCCGGGACATTAGTCAGACTATTTATATTAACTCAGAATTATAGTCCATTTGACAAGGCATAACCAGCAGCCCTCCACAGAGTCACGTTGCAGCCCAGGCTTAACTCCCTCTGCACGGGTCAGGAAGGGTTGAAGGTGCACAGATGATACTAATCCAAATACTAGGGGTTCCAGCAACCTGTTGTTAACTCCGGTACTCAGTATGGTCTTTCTTAATATTTTACAGAATCAAAATTTTCTGGCCAATGTGCTGACTACTATCAGATGCCTGTGAGACAAATATGAGTTGTGCTGATGCTTCCAGATGTCCCCATGTGCTCTCTCTGCAAGATGTAGCCTACTGCTTTTATGATCCCATGGCAAAACACATGATTGGCTCTGTCTCTGGCCGAAATTGGAGCCCTTCTGATACATATCAAGGGGAAAGTGGATTTTCTCTTCCAAACAGTACGAGACATCTGATATCTAAACCCCGTACAGAATTGAGATCAGATGTTTGGTCTAGATTACCAAAATCCAATCTGCTAGGGGAAAACAAAGTGCAGAGTTCTGGGTAATTTTATTCAACCATACTGTGAAGTAAGACTAAAGGCTTAGATTATCAGCGTTGAGAAATCCATTCAGTGTGTTCCAGTGTGTGTTCCAGTGTGTTATACTCGCTGGTCCCCGCTCTTGTTTTCTATCTCCCCACATTAGTCATCATTGGTTTCATTCACCCTGGGTTGTGATAGGAATACTAATGCCAATTTACTACAACTCATCCATCATTTAAGGCTCAGGACGTTGCCATAGTGCTGATTCAATGTCTGCAACACAGCATGCGCAACCTGTGGCAATACCGGATGACTGGGTTGAAAGAGAGACAACCAGAATCGAGCAGAGCGACAGCCATGCAGTTTGGCTATTAGATTTCATCGCACTTAATAAACTGTTCACACACTCGCCGGTTGCGCACTGAAGGAAGCAGGAGAGCCGGCCCGCTGTGTGTGCTGGCGCAAACCCCAGGTCTTTGTCACCTCTCAGGATGTCCTATAGAAGTAGATTAGCCCAGTGTTCAGAATGCAGCACCCTGCTTTGCATGGCTCTTTGTGTGTGCAGTGTGTGAAACGTCTTGCTATTCATTAAAATGAAATGAGAGGGACAGCCGGGGCTCATGCAGAGTCCCCATCCAACACAAAAGGCTCAAGGATGACATCATCTCTGTGTCCCACAGCATTTCACCAGGGTTTAATCTCCATTCATATAAGCTCAGAATCATCAGTTAACTTCCTGGATATAAAAGCTATTTATATGCTACCTAATATGACATTGCACGAACCTAGAATTAATGGATTGCTCTGTGACTTTGTAGATAAGTACTCATGCACATGTTGGGCCATTATACCTATAAACTGATACTTCATTTTAAAATATTACAGGGTATTGCTGCTTTTAACTTTCAAAAGGGTATCATTAGACTGACTACATACTCACATCTTTTCCAATTCCCTACCTAATTGTATTGAATCCAGCTCCATGCACTGCAACTGCAGGAGCCTTGCTTGTTTCCTGAAGTCTACCTCAGAGCTTTGTCTATCTATCACGTTGCTTTTGGCTCTGTGTTGGCTGAGAAAACACACATTCCCTTCTCCTCAGGACATCCTTCAAACACTTTAATAATCAATCAGAGGCGACCTTCCAACGGCTGCCCTACATTGCTTTGGAGGGATCCTGGTGAGCTCTGAGGCTCCAACTGGCAAAAGCCCTTCATCTTGTCTCATTTTGAAAAGATGAAAGCTTTTCCTTTAGCTCGCAATAGCACTAATGGTACTGTGCCTTCTCAGCAAGGGGCCAACGACGCTGTGCGGCTGGCGGTTAAGAAATCACACCACCCTATGTACTATTAGATCAGTTTGCATTCCCCCACATCAGGGTGACACCAGTCGGACGTTTAGCTTCCAGGTGTGACACCTTGCCGTCCAGGGATTGAGTAAAGGAATGTGGGCTAATCCCTGATTAAGACACGCTGCCATCAAACTGCACACCGCTGCCTTAATCCCTGTCGCTTTCATTACCTGGAGTTGTTAGCTCCAGTGCACAGAGCGCTCACTGACACCCTTAACAAGATGGTGAAAATGCCTGCGGGCCAGCCCCATTGAGCTCCCTCAGTCATTAAATCAAGGACACGGATGAAAATTAAAATAGCAGAATAACTCACATGGGTGGGAGGGACGGTAGCAGATCATGCAATTCAATGCATCTGATGTGGAAATCATAAGCAGCGATCATTAAAATGATGCAAAAGAGGACACAGGCATTAGGAATACGATTTTTTTTTTGTTTCAGACCTTAGCTAAAAATATGCATCCTTTACAAGAGATGCTTGGAGTGGCTCACACTCACAGAACACAGTTTGTATGAGCAACACTGCTGTAGGTATCAGCTGCAGTTACTGCTGGGCCGGTAGATGGATGTGACAGTGGCCAGATCGATGTCAGAGAAGTGTTTCTCTCAATCACAATAATGGCAGTGTCCCCCACCCTTGCTGGCCAGAGTCACAGTGTTGGGAGGACGCTGTTGGCTGAACAGAAGGGCCACTGACACAGATTCAAAATGGAAGGAGGTCAGCATGAAATAGAGCAGAAGCAACAACACCACGCAGCAGAAATCCCTTCCAGCTCCATGCAGCTGGAGATGCAGATCTTTCAGGAAGACAACAAATATCCTCCAACATCCCCAAAAACACAAAGGCAACGCACGCTCATCCGGACTGTTTGTCACAACCGTGAACCAAGATGAACCCGATGTTGGGAATTCGGCTTGACTCCTAGCGTAAAGGCCTCAGTTTACAATGCGAGGGAGATATTCTTGGTACTTACTGCAGTTGCTGTGTACCCAACCTTGTGTATGACTGTCAGGAGCAGGAACAGACCCCATCCTGAATTCAAGGTGGCCAACCAGGGGGGTGCAGGCTTGGCAACAAGTGTGTTTCAGTAAACATGGATTACACGTGAGGTCAACTAAAGTAATCCCACCGTAAATTCCTTCCACACCAAGAAGGAAACAGATGAGTAGGGTCATTTTGAAATGACAAGAATCCAAATGAGTGTGGTATTTTCCAGTCCAGTGTTCTCTCTTGAAGAGCAAAACAATGTACAGTCAGCTCAAAACAGAGCTCAAACTAATTGTAAAACTTTACCCAATCCATATTTGATTTGGCTAAGGTCTAAAATGGATGGCGAACCCTGTCAAGGCCAGTTGGATGAACTGAGGAAACCAGTTATGAATCCAAACTAGAATGAATGAATAAAACAGAGGAATACAACCATCACAGACAGAGCGAGCGTTACATTTTCAGCATTTTGTACTGATTGAATGGGGTAACTTTTATCTCCAACACAACAAATCAAATGTTGGTTGCACTGTGTATATTTGAGATCGTTTATTGGGACCAAAATACAGAAGGGAATTATTTTAAACTCGGCACACATACTCTATCCAGCAGAGTGTTTTTTCATCTCTCACAGAGCAAGACATTACGCCACATGCTCTGCATTCCTCCGTGGCAGCCATCTCCTGGAATCTGACATGCCCCCCCACCCCCTCCCCTCCCACCACCACCCTCCACCCCCTGTCATCTGACTTTGGGTCACAGATCCATCCATCCAGTCATTCTCTCACAGACGCTGGAGACACACAAGCAATAAGCGCCACAGGTCACTGGCCTTGGATTCCCTTGCCCGTCCTGGCTGTCCTCTGCCAGGGAAAGCTTAACTATGAGTCAGTGACAAGCCCATCAGCATGAAGGCAGCCTCACATCGGGCACCCCGCCCCCAGCTGTTCGCATGCATGGGAGGGAAGGAAGGATCATCGGGGCTCGCTGCCCTGGGCCATTCAGACTCAGTGAAAAGAGACTGTCTCTCGGCGGAAGCGAGGCGCTTTCTGTACAATAGCCATATTCTGCTGAAGGACTGTTAGGACACAAGGACAGATCATCGAGGACACCACAAGTCCCGCCAAATGGCAAAGGGGGCGTTAGCAGACGAGCCTCTCCAGCTTAGGTTAAATACTAGAGGCATTCACAGCGGTTTTGCTCGTCTTAAGAGTGTATTTAAGTGCAACATGAAACCTCGAGGCTGGGAAATAAAGGTCAGACAGTAAACCATGGCCGGACCAATGGAGCGTTCATGAAGCATATAATCTTTGGCTGTAGCTGCTCTAAAGTTATCGCCGTTCTTACTGATTCTTTTAAAAATAGCTCATATGGGCTATCAAATGAGATTCCGGTTCCTAAGTGAGTGAGGCCATTCACAGTATTATCCTCTAACAGTATGTGAGTGTGACCTCAAATTAGCGTGTCAGTGGGGAGAAAGCAGCTCAAACGATACATGTTGCCAATGTTGTGCCGGAGCAAACACAAACACACGAATTCCTGCGGCCGTGTAATCATTACGGACCACTTTCTCAAAACAGATGTGGAGCGCATCCTCCTGGTTTGCAATCTCACATCTGTCCGAGTCGGAGTATCCATAGAGACTAAACACGGGATACACATCGAGGAGGAAAACTGAAGAGACACAAATTTGTTCAAGTGGTGTTCGGGCCCTGAAGTGGTCAGTTCGCTCACCATATTGTTTGTCGTCTGTAACGTAAATTACAAGGCGACTGGAAAGTGCTACAACAGCATTATTCTATGACCGCTTGAAAGGAAGGAAGAAGAGGAGGGCAGCAACCGAACCATATACCAAAGATTTTTTGGATTTTATTGCATGCCTTGGTCAGAATACTGGGTGGTGAATCGGTCTATAAGCTCATAAGAAGTAGCGCAACATGCCGCATGTGAGAGGTAATCACACAGAATGGGATTTCCTGCATGATTTTACACATGTGGGAAGCGGTGTGTCATGCAAATACAAAAAACTGAAAAAGCCTTGATTTTCCTCTATTCTGGGCCTGCTTCCTCCCAGTCATCCACCTCCAGGATTGTTACATAACACTTGCACTGCTTTTAGCTTCACAAAGGAGCCATTTGAATGCTCACTCAAAACCCTGTTCAGTGGCGAGAAGAATATGCTGTTACTCTGTCTCTTTTGGTGTCTTCTTGTCCTTTAAACATTCTGGATAAGACTCTTGACTCTTGACATAAACTAGAGGAGCGCTCGCAGTAGCTTTAAACGGAACATAGCAACATCTCTCCTCCGTGGGCGTTTGATCCTCTTCAGCCGGTGAGATAGCTTTGACCAAACAGCACACATATGAGGAGCCTTATTTTCATTCCACATTCACAGCCCCGGCCAGATAAGAGATAGCTCTATCCGCTCATTCAAGTTCATGAAAGCACAGAGCGGGGCATTTCAGTGAAGGGGGAATCTCGGACCTCTCAGTAATGGGTTAGGTGGTTGGTAGCAAGCAGCTCGTCTCGCTGTAGTCTTGCTGTTTTGCATATAAAACATGGAAGGAGAAGGTTTGTGTAAATAGCCTTCGCTTAAATGTGCCCGTCTCCAGCCCAGATGGCAGTCATTAAGGTGCTGCTGCCAAGTCTGGAAGTCTTTGATTTGGAGCAGAGATTCTATCTCTGGGAGCTCTGTGGACGCGCGTGCACACACACACACACACACACACACACACACACACACACATATGTAAAAGGAGCCAGGCTTGGCAGGCAGGCGCTGAGACACCCCACACAGCCGGAGAGACAGCAGAGCGCGAGGGCCGGGGTCTGGGGAAGAGACGTGGGTGTATAGAGGAATTCCTGCCTTATTTATCTAACCTTTGGTGCTATGCGTGCACAGCGGTCCGAGCGCGAGGCCGCGTGCGCGCGGAGCCCTTCACTTCCCTCTGATCCGCTGGTTCTAGTCACACTGTTTGAACTGACTGCTTTGTGAGCGTTTCAGAGCAGTTCATCAAAAAGGGAAGTCAATTCAGAGGTAAAAGCCACAAAGCATGACAGTAAATCATTTCCACCGATGAACTTTTCTTTTCTCCTGGATTAGGATTGTGGTCTCTTGTTACAGGTTACAGTTCTCTCTTTAAACAGATGGACACCATCATCACTGTCAAACAGGCTGTTAATATAAAATACCACTAGGGAAAAGCAATGCAAAATTTGACAATTTGTGGGCCAGCAGATGATTTCTGATCCCACCTGCTGCTGAAAGAAACTGATATTTCACACATGAAGCCTACATGCCATATGACACGTTGTCTCCTCCGAGGAAGCTCTCCATTAAGTAGCCTAGTCACAGTCCATGTGATAACTCATATGGCTCTGCTGCTCATCCTCATGCCTACTGTGTTTATAATGGCTGACTTGGGGATGCTGTGAAAACGTCGCTTCTTACAAATCTGACTGATATGCCTCACGGTGTTTTTGTAATTCAGACACCATTTATCCGATAAAGGTATAAAGACCATTTAGATTGAAGCACAATTCTCGCAAGGTATGCCAATATGCAACATGCAAAGAATTACAACGCATGATATGGCCGAGAAGATCGCAGTTGCAACTACAAGGCTGAAATATCTGAATACAGCGTGGCTGTTGCCACACACCACAAAAATATCTGTAACCTTATACTCTGTTTTGAGGATAGTGTCATTCAGCTGAGGCGTTCAATAGTTCAGCGACCAGATTAGGATACGGAGTTACACATCTACACGACAATGTCCTTACCTAAACCGGGGTGAATCTTTAATACATTCTTCAAAATCCACCGTCATCTTGGGCTGGAATTAAGTTTGGCGCGATTAAAATGCGGATTTCATCTCCTGGGCAGAATAATGCAGAGATGTAGAAGTATCCGATACAGCGATCCTCTCTGTGTGTCTCTCTCTCTCTGTCTCTCTCTCTCTCGCTCTCTCCCTCCCTCTCTCTCTCTCTCTCTCTCTCTCTCTCTTTCTCCTGCTCCTACAGCGGTCGCTCACTCGCTCCTGCTCTGCTGGATCTGGATCTGCTTCAGCGCAGGACCTAGTGCTGCGTTCAGGTGCTCCTCCTGAGCTCGTACTTTTATCACTCGACGTCGTAAATACGACTTGTCGCGCATTCAAGTGCTTTTGGTGGGAAATAATGCTGCATTCGTATCCTATGGGAAAACGTTTACTTTTCCCTACACTGAACTGCAGATATTTCCTTGTTGGTGACATCAGGATTCAGTAGGTCAGACACACCAGGCTCCCAAGCTGTATTTAGGCCCTATAAGCTGTCGTGAATCGTAGGCTAATACCACCATCTTTCTCAAATGACATCAATGCAGAACAATAACATAATGGACGCTTTTGTTTTATTGATGTGTGTAATTAATTTAATAGCCAAAGCTTATTGTATTTGTATGACAAATAGAAGTTGAAAAACATACATACATACATATAGATACAACAACACTGTAGGAGGCTACCAAGCAACACATAATAACAAAACACATCAGTTATTTTCCGCTGTTTTCCCCTCAGTACACATTTCCTAAACGTTACATCTCGGGAACTCGGGTATCATAGAAAATTCCCACTTTCCCAGTTATATTTACAACTAAACCCGTAAGAACCATAATATTTCCGACAGTACGTAAAAGCAACACATAGACCGCTCCATGAGAATGAGTAGAGCACTGACGTCACCTGCCCGCTCATTTGAATGAATAGAAAATGTATTTCCTCAGCCTATATATACTGAATATAGGAATAAATATAATAGAAAAGCCATTGAACCATTATCTATATAAAACAATAGGGTTTTGGTGTAACTGTCTTTATACTATATCCCCCCTGCTATGCCCCTTTTAGAAGGATACAATGCAAATATGACATTTGAAACTTTGAAATATCATGTAGACATTATAGGTCCAAAAAATAATACCACAGAAACTCTTGTCATGATAAACTTGCAGTACCACAGACACACTGTAAGTCCATGTTCCATATTTATACTTTAGGAATACTATAGTGATTTTTTGTTAGTGTGCTGTGCTGATTATTGAATAGATACTCTTTTATATTTTCTGTGCATTTTCAATAGAGACAAAATTTGTCACCACCAAAAACAAATGATGGAGGAGGGATCTGAGGGATACAACCTGATGGCTCTCATTCCCTCCTCATATTGAGCCACCGTCAATGATGAATAGACTGAGGTGCCATCAACCTGATAGAAGTGGCTAAAGGGAAATTTGTTGAAGAAATCAAGGCATTCAGGATTGTATTGTGGTTAAGTAATATAACAACCCAAATAGTGTAGTTAGTTATATGTTTGTACAGCCTAGAGATAAACTGTGGCATTTTGTCTGAGAGTGAAAAATCTTAGTATCTCCAGATCTTGCAGCTAATAAGTTCATCAGAGAAGAATATGATATAAGAGATATTTTATACTTGGTGTTGGCTTTAGTTGTTTATAAGCTCCAAACAGTCAGAGACGCTCCTAATGATCAGATTCATCCCTCTTCTGTTTTGCACCTTTAACCATGTTGTCCATATCAGATCATCACTTTTTTACAGCTTTGCAAGTCCATCTATTTAACGTAAAGGCCTGACTCACTGAAACCAATAGTTTGATTCCAAAGCGGCACATCTGACACAACAGACAATCACCTCCACTATATTTTTGCCATCTACTTTCCGATGCAGCTGTTAAATGAGGATATCTCAAGTGCATCCACTTCCCCGGTAACGTCTAAAATAGCAGCTATTATTAATTCACAGGAAGTGGGAAAGCCGGGGGAGAGAGAGAGAGAGAGAGAGAGAGAGAGAGAGAGAGCGCCTGCTTGGGATTTCACCACAGGTTTTTATAGAGCACCATTGTTCCTTCTTATCCCCTGCATTTGAAAGGCTGTGGCCCCAAATGGAGATGATCTCATCCTCTCTCAGCTGAGGTGTCTCACTGCCATAACCTATTTCTCAGATCAAATCATACAGGCATAATCAGCTGTGAAGTGCTTTGTAGTGTCTATTTGTAGTCTTTTTTTTTATTCTCCTGGAAATCAAATATCAGGTTGTTGAACCAGGAGGTCTGAGCTCACGGCTTATAAAACCCGGGCCATCAGCTGGATGCTCTTCATTGACTCCACCAGTGAAAGCAGGTGCTGCTGAGTTTAATAGACTCCACTGATACAGCATCCAGTTCCCATGGGTCTCTGTTCTCTTGCATAAATGTCCTCCACTGCTTTAGGGGCTAAAATTAGATGAGCTCAAATCAACGGCAATTTCTCGGTCTTTTGACTCCCTCTCTCTCTCTCTCCCTCTCTCTCCCTCTCTCTTCCCTGGTCCCTTCTTCCTAATCTGAGATCAAAGCATCTACTGCTTCCTTATGGAGCTGTTGAGTCAGCAGTCGGCTGATCTGAAAGTGCACACTGGTGGAGAAACTTAGGAGCAAACTTGGGGAGCTGGAAGGGAATATAGACCTTTCTGGATTTTACTACAGCAGCAGTTGATCTCAATGCGTGATCTGTAGGAACGCTATTGGTTGGGGATGTCTGCTTTTATTTGATTGGGGATTTTATTGGTTAAAAGTTTGTGTTTGCCCTCCAGGACCATGATTATATAACCATGGCACTTTTGGGGCAGTTGCCTAACATTCTGCATCATCATCTTAATGTCCCATTATCAGCTTGAGGATTTGGGAAGGTAATCATCAACCTTTTTGAGGCAGATTACCATCCGCGGGATCAACTCTCTGGCGTTTTGATAGTAATCACCTCAGACTATATAAAGTGGGTGGCTGTCTCAGACCGCCTGGCTATGATATCAGTAATGGATTGCTCATGACCCCGTCTCCCGCTGCTTCTGTTTCCGACACAGTAACTGCGTGGCATCTACCAGGAGCGGGGAGACGAGGCTTCCACTGCCTTTTCGTGCCGTGGGTGTGAAGAGCGGGGAGAGCTGTCGACTCCCATTTTTGCCTCGGCGGTAAAAGGCCCTCTCACGGCAGACATAAGCACTGCTGCAGCGGGGGAATCACTGGGAGAGATGTGTGGGTCTCTAGGAGGGTGACCTACTTTTGCTCCCCACTCTCTCCTCGTATCCCACTCTCCCCTCTTTGGTCTGCGGGAGAGAGGCAGGAGTCGCACTACTGAGCACACAGCTTGTAACGTTATCCCCTCTGACTGCAGGTGCGAGGCCGCGACCAAAGAGGCAGATACAGTTGCCGCATGGATGTTGTGTATTATGCATGCATCTGTGTTCCCACTGCTGCCTAACTCCAAAATTTATTTCCCCAAGTTATCTTTTTTTCATCTCGCAATATCATTACCGTGCTCACTGGTGGTGGTGTGCATGTGTGTGTGTGTGAGTGTGTGGTGTGTGTGTGTGTGTGTGTGGGTGGGGGGGGGGTTAATAGAGAAATAGAGACATGATCAAAGTGTCATAGTCATAATGATATATTCCTCTGACGGGGCACTGCACTCTACTCAGCCTATTAAAGAGAATACATTTTCAATTACAGATTGAAATCTCAAATAAAGTATTTCTTCTAATCTAAAGCGTAAGATTCTTAGATGTGGATGACTGTAAACTGCAACATTTCAGACAATGGAGGAGACAACATAATTTATTCATTCCATAGAGATGAATATGATGCCAAACGTTTCAAGAATACGCTCCACTCCCACTGCTGCTTCGCCTTTGTTGTACTGCTGAGAGAATATCTAAAAAGGATCATATCTATTCTCTCTCTTTTTTTAAGCATATGTATTTTCAGAGTAGTCCATCACATAGAAGTGGATCAGGACTGGTTTGAGGACACCAATATACTGTTACTACAACTGAATTGGGGACATTGTTGTAGATTTTGCACTTGATAGTCATTCCTCACTACCTGTGTGGCAATATTAATAAAAAATCTTGTAAAAATCATCTTTTTTATAACTACAGAATGTGAACTACAGTGGGTCACATTCAAAGACTCTTGACACATGACCTTCCCAAGTTTGAGATCCACTGTACCAGAAGCAGTTTGCAGTCATGCTAACATCACTGATGACTTATTCAGTAGCCTTGCCAATGCAGATTAGCTAGTCTTGCGAATGCCTCAGCCAGACTGTTTGGTTCCCTCTGCAGCTCGGAGCGTTGCTCCTGGGTGTGATGTGCCTCCCAGCATCAGTTCCACTACATCACTGGCTGTTGCCGTAGAAACTTGTAACTCCAGTTTTGGGGGGTTTGTACTTGAACTGAAGGTTTATACGTTCCTATATAGGTAGAGCCGGTTTCGTGATCCTGTGAAACCTGCTCAAAACCTATAGAAATTCACACATGCATGAAAACAAGGCTGTTTTTCTAAATTCCTTCACGGAGATCCGAGGTTTTCATCCATCAGCAGCGATATGCAAGAAAACCTGAGGGCAAAAACATGTCAAGACCAACTCCTTCAAGGTCTGACTGTCTCATCAGGTTTTCACTTTATTTCTCAGGTGTGAGTCAAACACGTTAAGATCTGGTTCTGCTATGCGTGGGAGCTTCGTGCAGAATTCATCCGCCACACACTCTGTGTTCATGAATGTGATTTAAGGTTATTCATTAGCACGACAGCACTCAGGATGTCGGTCCCGGAGGAAGCGGTAATAAACAAGCTTCTCTCTCTCAGGAGCAGTGAGTCATTAGAAGTTTTGACCTTGGCTCCATTGTGCGATAATCGTGTTAGGGTAAGCCTAATTGCTTAAGGAGTCACAGACTGGCAGCCCAAAGCCCTTCAGCTTGGACAAAGTCTTTATCCACTGGAAGGCTTTTTCAAAGTGTGCAGTGGGTTATGTGCTGTTCCTGTCGGTGGATCCTGGGGAGGGAGATGGCGTCCTAAAGCCACGAGTGGATAGGGTGAGGACCGGGTCAGAGATGGAACAGCTGGAAAGGAAACAAAGGAAAGTACTTTGTAGGAAGTCAATTTCACTGTGTCAGCCAGTATCAAATATTCAGAGGCCTAAAAGGAATCCAAAACATCACCGCTGAGTGTAAGGAGTTTGAAATTCAATGAATGGTGAAACAGGGTTATGGAGGGTACCAGGGGTTCACTCCCTGTATCGAGAGCTGCTGGAAACTGACATTGTCACATCAACAGAGCAGCTGATCTCTTTAGAAAAACAACTAGGCCGAATCCACCACCTGTTATCACTGATGGAGCATATAGGTGTTACCTTTAATAGATTCCATGCATTTTGGAGTTTGAAGCCATACAGCCTTAAAAGACCATGCTCTACATAAGCAATGTGAAGTCAAAAATAGAGCCTCTTATATCATGCACTTAGCAGGAGTAGTTTTAGTGTGATCATCCTGTGCTTTAAAAAAACCCCACAAATCCAAGGATTACAAATGCCCTATCATGAATTGATATGAACCCACGCACAATAGAGGTATTCACAGCCCAAAAAGGAGACATTTTTATGAAGTCCTGGACAAATAAGCATTTAAAGGTTCCTTGATCGGGTGATTTTGAGTATCAAGAATATCATCATCAAAACTACTGGGTACAACTCATTTAATAGAGGTGAATTTATTGACTTTCACTATATGAGCTATAGCGGCATAGCCTGGGCAAAAGCCATGCAAACACCCTCTTCCAGTAGTCAGTCAGTTAGTCAGTCAGTCAGTTTGTTCCATTCAATGTTTAACTTAAATGAGAAGTGCAGAGTTATTCAGAAAGGGAATTACAACAATTAGTTGAAGGAAGGGCTTATCAATAATGCAAGTTGCTGCTCTGCAAGTGAGTGAGGATGATCCTAAGCTGATTACCTAGAGAGAAGGGTTAACCAACAAACAAGAGACGGTGAGTGCTTTACTGTGTAGACCTGGCTTTCACCTGAAACACCTTACATTCCTGTTGTCTCTGCTGGGATATTTTGTTCATTTCAACAGTTCTGGTATCAGAACAGGTACGGCCAATGAAGGTGAATGTTTGTTTTTCTATGCACTTTGTTTTAGGGAAAAGTAGGGCAAGACGAGCTGCAGGCTTGCTCAGTCCCCGCCCCCTGAATCACAACACACACACACACACACACACAAAGATCAACTGAGCATGGACACAGTTGGTGAACTATATGAACTTTATCATAACCTCAGTGTATGGATCATATTGAGCACAAGCAGGTGATAGCTGCATGTCTTGGTTATGTGTGTTCCATGCCTAATACATTTTGTGATTGATTTCTCCACCTCAATGTAGTCATTCTTTTTTTCTCCCTTTGTTTATTGTCTTGCAAAATATTTTTGATTTTGATTAAGGCGACTGTTCTCATCCTTTATCTTGCCATCTCCTGTTCATCTTACGGCTTTTCACGGCAAGAATCAAATCCAACATATGATGATTTTAGACATCATGGGATACTGTTAACATCAAATGACCAGAAACAAAAGATCTGTAGGAGGGAGTGCCTCGTGCCTCATGTCTGTGGCGGAGTGTGTCTGAACGAGGCAGCCTCCTCTTGGGTACGGCTGGACTAGATACTGAGCAATACTGAGAGGCTGCCGTTGCTAGGCGATGGCTCAGTGCTGAGAGAGGCAGGATGAGGGAATCCTACAGACGAGCATGGGAGCTGCTGGCTGTTGAAGTCGGCCTCTCTGATACTGTGACGTCCCAGTTACCCCTCATCCCACTCTCAGCCAGAGTCCACCTACCTACTGTCTCTGCCCATCTGAATACATATTTCACCATGTACTTTAAGCAAAGATGCAAGATATTTAGATATTTCAATTCATTTATCTTGCCATATGTTGGCTGATGATTGTTTAAATTAATATATTCAGTGATAATTTAGTATTGATGAAGATATGTGACATATTTGCATCGTAAAATCTTGTGCTCCAGTTATGATTAATCTGCCAAAAATGTGAAAAATTTCACCTTAATATGTGTGTATTGTGTATTTTGTAGAGTGGAAGTGGTGATGAACTGTACAACTGTTTTCATCTTGTGGTCATTTTATATACATGACTCAATATTTGAGCTTTTGAAGCCCTCATTCTTAATGCCTGCTGATTCAGATCACAAACCAGAGTGGTTCAATATAATCTGAACATTTGCTGTAAAGGTTTTAAATACTAAAATGCTGTAATTCAACCTTCTGTTTCACCAATAAGATGGTGCTTAAAGCCTAAATTTGTGAGCAGTGTTTCTAAATTACAGTTATACTCTAATGTCTCATGTAAGACTCAACTCAGGACACTGCCATCTTTATGCACCTAGTCCATTTTGTCATCATATGTTCTTGGCGCCATCTAGTGTGTAAAAGCCCTTAAATTTTCAGTAGTATTATTTGAATTAACAAGCAATAATATATTGTATGGGAAATGCCATGTTCTTGATCAGGACAGCACTAAATGTTCCGAAAGTAACATTTGTTAAGGAAAATCTACCCAATCAAACGGCTATATTCTTTAAACCAATTACCAGATTCAACATAGTATAGTAAACACTTACGACCTAATCTAATACAGAACTTGTAACCTATGT
Source organism: Centroberyx affinis (assembly GCF_046629955.1). Classification (NCBI taxonomy): domain Eukaryota; kingdom Metazoa; phylum Chordata; class Actinopteri; order Beryciformes; family Berycidae; genus Centroberyx; species Centroberyx affinis. Next base: position 64,295 of record NW_027279715.1, read on the forward strand.
TGTTACATGTAACCTATGTTGTTACATGTTACATTTTGTGTAATTCTGATACATTAAACCCACAGCCAGCCCTCAAACCATCCACACACTCATCACATACCCGACAGACTGCAGTGAGTGGGTGGATGAACCCTAAAAACAGGCTGTGCATCATCTTTTTTGCGCTATGGTTTCCTGTTCTTAAACACCTACACTGAAAAAGGAACAGAACTCTGAAGATCAACATGATCTTCAGTATAAATAGGAGTTGCATCAACGATTTCACAGTGTTATCTTGCTTGTTCTATACGTATTTTACCCATCTGAATTTGAGTATCAGGCGAGGGAGCAACTAAGCAACTTGGTAAGTAAAGTTCTCTTCAAACTCTCTTCACACAAAGTCTACTTTCACTTTTGTGTCAGCCTACTCTGATATGAAACGTAATAAATCACATTTGATTTTGTAACTTTTAACAGAAGAGAAAGACATCTACCAGCGGGATGAAATGCTTTCAATTGTTTCAAGAGTCTTCTTGAATAAAGCGTAATTTTCTTGATACTAGTGGAGGTTCTGTCTTATTCAGTTTCAAGTTTCAAACTTGTTTCTAAAAATCCGTGTAAAAAAAACCCATGTTTTGCATTGTTTCCAAACAAGTGTAAATATCTCCCCCACATTGGTAGAAAAATAAATAATTCAGATGTAGTTCTTGGCATAAAAATATGATTTATGTTATTTATGTAACAAGCAGAACAAAATAATGATTTATTGTAATTGTTATTTATCAACCAAGTAGAAATTAGTTTCCAATGTTGTATGAAAGTAACAGTGAATAAATCTAAATGTGAATAATGTTTGTTTTGCTACAGCTTTCTGTAACAAAGTGAGAGATTATAAATCAGAAGACACATTTCCTGGTCATCAACATCAACAAAACACTGGACTGTCCCCACTAATCTGACATGATGAACACGGTCCATCTCAACTGCACTATCTCACCAGCTGAGTACCAGTACCAGCTATTCCCAGCCGTCTACAGCCTGGCCTTGGTTCTGGGCCTCCCGGGTAACCTGGCTGCCCTCTACGTCTTCATCTTCAAGATCACTCCCCGTACCTCCTTCAACGTCTACATCATCAATCTGGCTCTGGCGGACACAGCCATCCTCTGCACACTGCCCTTTCGCATCCACTACCATGTCAACAAAAACAACTGGGTGTTCGGAGACATGGCCTGCCGTGTCACAGGGACTATGTTCCTGGCCAACATCTACATGAGCTTCTGTTTCATGACCTGCATCTGTGTGGATCGCTACGTAGCCACCGTACATCCGCACACCTACCTGCGGCTGCGGACCTCCCACTGCTCCGCTGTGGTGAGCGTGGCACTGTGGCTCTTCTTTGGAGCGGCCATACTGGGCTTTATCCTCATGGGCCCTCTGGAGACCAATCGCGTTAACGGCTCCCACAGCTGCTTTGAAAATTTCGCCCGCCACGAGTGGGACAGGCGTATGGCACCGTTCAGCGTGCTGGGCCTGGTTTTTGGCTCTCTGCTGCCCTCCGGGTTCATCCTGGTGTGTTACCCGCTGGCTGCCAGGCGCATTTCGGCGATAAGGACTAAAACGGCCCAGCGAGCCGTGAGGGTGATTTGCACCATCCTGGCCATCACCGTGCTCTGCTTCGTGCCCTACCATGTGGTGTACCTGCTGCACCTGCTTCGACACCTGGGGGTGATCCAGTCGTGCCGCTGCACCAACGCCATCTACGATGCCAGGCGGGTCACCATGGCCCTGGTCACCCTCAACACGTGCCTGGACCCCCTGCTGTACTACGTCACCACCAGCCACTGCAAATGGAAGCACTTCATGGTCAGGTGGCGGTGGAGAAGGATCAGGAGGACCAGGGGAGTTTACAACATTGCAATGAGCTAGGTCAATCTGGGAGGTACCAGGAAAGGACAAGATGGCACATGTCTATGTAAATATAGCTTACTATTTGCTTCCATCTCACAGGATTACAAGGGAACCCATGTCATTTGTATCAGCAAAAGTAATAAAACAAAAAAAAAAGACTTTTCTATAAAAGCGTTTATTCAAATTGGCTTTATACAACAGAATAAAGGGGGAAAATAATTTCTTATTCCTCTGATCTTGGGCAGTTCAGTCTAGACTTGTTTATGAATGAATCGGGATGGACTGGAAAAAAACAAAAGAATGGGACATTCACTGCGGACAGTATCCAGGCTGAATTTCAAGGAATATGGGGACATTTTTCAATCACTATGACCACTATAAAATGGAGCAGAACCAGAAAATATTGCTTGATGATATTTACAGATCAAAATATTGAAGGGAGTTGTTCACATTAATAAATCCAAGATGATAAGAATGACATCATGAGAATTTTTGTGTGAATTTTCCCTTTATCTTTACACATAGTTGAGGGTTGGATCACTTGAGATTTCAGCACAATCCAGATGGAAGCCCTTTCTTCAGCAGCGTTGAAAGGAAGCTCCCTAGGTCTTCATCCTGACAAAAGAAACCAGAACAGAAAGTCAAAAAATAAGCATTGTGAGAAAACACAAATTGTCTTATTTGCACTTTTACTCATGTAACACTTGCAATCATTCACTGAAATGTCAGTATCAGTATGTGCAGAAAGTATGTGCAGAAAGTGCAGTGTTGAGTAATAACTGTAATCCTTGAATTATGTAACCAGATTATAAAATCTCCTCCTAATCAGACCAGGATCAGGATACACATTTTTAATGTGTTATCTCAGTTCCTCTCTCAGAGATTACTGTTCAATTTCAGATTATACTGACTGTTTTACATGTTTTTTTGTTACTTTTTTTTACTTTTACTTTTTTTACTTGAGGCCTGAAATGAAAATCTTAAATAATACCTTTTTTCTCCCAGTTTCATTCAATTTTAATACATTATCAGAAATGAGTACATTTTGTTTTGATAACCACTGTATTTCATATATTACCAGGTTGTCATTGTAAATAGGTAATTGCACTTAACTTACTTGCCTCATTAAATAATGGATAAATAAAATTATTTCAATAAATCATAATTCATTTGATGATTCAAATGTTTAAATTGTGAAAAAGGGATATAATGTATCATATCATATATTGATTTAAGTTCACCACATTGGTTTCAGTAGCCACCTGTGCAGGTCAAGGCAAATTGTTTATTGCAACCCACAGAAGCGTGCCACTGTAAATATCTGTAAAAAAAAAAAGGGGGACACCGCTGCGGGCCAGACGAAGTGGGTAAGCAACAGCTACAGCTAGTGTGTGTGTACACCACAGATAGAACTTAAAAAATACCCATAGCTTCCTATTTGGCTGCTGCACATACGTACACACACGTCACACACAAAGCCCAAAACAGATTAGAGGTGATGTTGCAAAGTGATAAAAGAAAGGGAATGGATAAAAATACTTGGCTCTACTATGAATCAGTTTTTCTTGATGGCAGTGAAGTCTATAAAAATAAAATAAAACAAAATAAAATATAAATATACTTGTGTATTGTACAAGAAGACCATCTCACACAGTATATTGTAAGCTCTGGACTAACGTGATTTAGCCTATCCTACATTATCAATGTTATTGAATGTTTATTTATTGTATCGTCGCCAATAACTCTGACATTTAAAACTGCACCAAACTACAGTCTACCAGAAACTTTAGTGTTACTAATTCCCAGCCAACAGCCAACAGTGACAAACCATTTGCCTACAGCACGGCCAATCCCAATCGAGATTGGTCGATTGACAGCCAATAATCGCGATGCTGGTCAATCCCAGACCGGATCGGTCAACTAACAGCTAAACATGATGTGCGCAATTTTAACCCTAACCCTAACCCTAATCCAAAACATAGAAGCGCTTAAAAAAACCTACTAGGCATCAATAAAACACCTTAAAGCAGTTTAGCAGCGCATAGGGCAAGATGACCTACTTTGACTGTATGACCTTAAACAAATGAGAATGGTGCTGTGGTTTTGTGCTTTGTACTGTATGGTGAGGGGTTTTCTCTGAGGAGCAGTCTAATATTCTTGGCAAGCTTTGTGGTGGTTGTCTTGTACAATACACAGGTATATTTATATTTTATTTTGTTTTATTTCATTCTAACCTACATCAGACATTGGTACAGAATAAACATTCTCAATCTAGATTTCTGCACCATTAACATTCAGCATACAGACACAAAATGTCCTCATCAGCTCATCTTAAAATAACTAAGCAACTGATTACTTTAAATTTTTGGCTGAGAGTACCTGATTAGGAAAAATAATTGATAATCAGAACAGATGCTTGAAATAATCCGCCCAACAAAAACTATATGTGATACCTTTGGTTTACATTTAGTAATAATTGGGTTTATCTGACACTTTGTTAGGGAACTTAAAAGAAACGACACAGAAGCAGAAATATTATTACACATCAACAGTGATATGATCACCTAATATGGTTACAGTTAGAAAGTCATTAGGTCTTTTATGTTCAGCAACACACCCTACATATCTTACAGTACATCTCCGATTGGTTGATATGCGTCACACACAACTGCTCACTGAGCAGTGTGTGTACACGTCAAACCACAGACTTTTCCCTCCTTTGCACAGTGCACAAATTCAACAGATCAAAATTCCCCCTCCCCCTGCTTTCAATTTGTTCTCACTTTGTTTTAGATGGCACTTAAGATGCCACTGTAAAATTAACACTGCAATACACTAGGATGAACGTTTTACCTGATAACTCCAGGAAAGCAGCAGAACCTTGGTGTTGGTGTCTTCAGCTGAGGACGACACTTTGATGACTATAGACTCCACCATGACTGTGCCGTCAGGGAGGTGCTGGATGGTGTAACCTTTTAACACACTGAAACATAAACAGCAAGGAATTATTTCCGATGTGGGGATGTAAAAGCATAAAGCCTACAGAAATCACCTTGGATTACTTGACAGAAATCGAACAGAAATGGTAGTGTCATGGAAATGCAACTTTCACCTTAAATCCTAGGCATTAAGCTGACACTCCTATCCAGAGTGACTTACAATGAGTGCAAAAGTAATAAGCTTTAACTCAAAGACCTGCAACATTAGGAGCAACCGACAGCAAGGAATACAAGCGTCAAAGTCAGAGTGCCCAGACAAGAGAAATAACAAATATTCATATGTCTCTAGCAGGGTTGGGGCCATTCATGAGAGTGCATGGTAAATTACAATTCAATTCCAGGAGTTGGAATTGGAGTTGCACCTAGCTCTAAGGAACCAGAATTGGAACTGAGTTGGAATGACGGGAAACAGAATTGAATTCCATTCAATTCCATGAAATTCCACTTAATCAAATAAATCAAACGCATTCAATCATAATGTATGTATTACGATTACATGCTATGCATCAAATACCACCTGAAAGATACCTTTAACATTTCATGATATTCAGTATTGATCACTTATAGCATTATGTGTAATCTCAGATATGTAGTAAGAAAAAACAAAAAAACATGGAATTTCACAATTTCCAGTTCCAATTCCTCAGTTGAATTGGAATTGATGAGTTCATTCATGAATTGACCCTAACCCTTGCAATGTCCAGTTTGATAGAAAAGTACTACGTAAAGACAAAATATCTTTTTTTAACAAGACAGGAGCAAGCAGAGGAGGAAGGCAGAAGCAAGGGAGACGTGATTTATGGGAAGAAGGTAGGGAGATGGTGTAGTTGTGAAATATTCTTTGGAAGTTGTGTGTTTTTGTGAAATAATGTACGCGTTGCCCCTCTCCTCTCACCTCTTGAGGTGTGTGTAGATTCTGTGGAGTGTGTCGGGGTCGCTGTGGGGGTCCTGGAGCTGCACGCGGCAGGTGAAGCGTAACTGATGTTCGTTGAGGCCCAGCTCCTTCAGGGCCTGCTCCGGAGACACCAGCCTCAGACTCTGTTCAGGGGAAGGGGAGAGAATACATTATCTGTCAATCATAATAACCTGAGACTGCATCACTTAAACTTACAGGCATCTTCAGCTCATCTATGAAAGGCTCACAAAAGCATAATAGAATATTTTTTTATTGGACTGACATACATAGTATTATTTAATGCATAGTGTTTTTTTTGTGCACATGTCAAAGCATATATACGTTCATGCATATACCAGCAAACTTACATTTTCTTTCATGATCAGGGTTCCGTGCATGGTGCGAGGTTTCTTTGGATCAGGCAGAGGCCCTAAAAAAAAATAAAAATAAATAAAAATTGAAAAACCAACAAACACATGGAAAACATTGTACTGTCCCGATAGACATACAACTACATATTTTTCTGTGGTTTTAGAGCCTCCTCATCTCACATATTCTGATATTTGTTGCGGAGAAGAAAAATGTTCATTCATAGAGTCATATGGCATAGTTGTTATAGGGTTAAGATTATTAACAGTGTAAATCCCACTGAACACCAACCTAAATCTTCAACTCGAAACAAAAAATTTAGGTCTGGAAAAAGGATGAAATTTTTAATTGAAACTGTGTAGTAACCCTGTTCAAAGCCATCATCAACAAGGACAGACTTTATGCGGATGTGCCCTTTATTGTCATTATACCCAGGGCTGTATATGAAAGAGACACATTTCTGGGGTTTCTAAACTGCCAGCAGAACATACCTCCGAGAGCCATCTCCCTCTTGAGCAGGTTGAGTGAGATATCCACTGGCACGCTGGGGTTCGTGGACACAGTCTCTGTCTCTCCGTTGGCTGGCATGTAGCAGTTTATGCCTGCCATTCAAAAAGACACAGGCACTAACAAGACTGCAGACGTCCTACTGTGAGCGGCATATCATAGCACCAAAGAACCCAATTACTTTTACTAAGCTAGACACTGCAGATGTGTGGTAAACAAGTGGGGTTTGGAATTGTGTCTAAACCAGCAGATGGGAGAAAACAGCAAACAGGCGGCTGTGGCTGGAGTTGCACTTACTGAACTCCTGTTCAATCTTGCCCTTGAGGAACTCCATCTTCACCGCCTCCCCATGTACCAGCAGCATGTTGCGCGGCTCTGCCATACGGATGAGCTGCATGATGCCCTTGGCATCAGCGTGGGCACTGAAGGACATGTACTCCACCTGAAGCTTCACATCCAACTGTAAGAATCACAGAAAAAGTCAGTAACCAAGCCTGATGTCGTTTTTCACATGGATGAATTCCTTTTTTATGTTATTTTTTAAGCACTTTGCATTATCAGAATACAGTCCCAGGGAAGATGGGAGAGAGGGGATGATGTGACAGAGGTCATGAGTTGCAAGTACATAATATGTGACTTTACCCGCTGAGATGTAAGCATTTATTCAGGCCATAAAGTACTGTATGATCCCATAAACCACATGAATGTAGACATAATTTAAGAAATGTTTGTTAAATGGAAAATAAATAATTGTCTTTGGCTTACCGTTGCTCTCCCCTCCATCTCCAGTTTCCTCTGCCCATTCAGGATCTTGTGGCCAATTGTTCCTTGCACACAATACCCAGGCATGATTACCTAGCACAAGAAGATCAGGTTACACTTGAAGTACTGTTATCTTAAATCTCTTGCATTTCCTAATGAGACTCACCATGTTCTTGTCATTGCCAGCCCATTTCTTGAAGATTTGTAAAGACTGGCCAGCATGCAGCATACCTGGTGTGGCAAACACCACCTAAAATAGTAATAGTAGAGTAATCAATCTTAAGCTTAAAGTTTTTAAATATGCACTCTCTGGAAGAAAAGAAAAAAACTACTCACCATTGGTCCAGGATTATCTGCATAGGAGCGATCAAAGGCCTTGATATGCTTGAATTCAAACATGTTTCTCTGTACAAAGGTTTTGCGAATCTTCTGATTGGTCCATGTGATGAAAAGCTTGTAGTAGTGATTAGCTTTCTCTGTCAGGCCGGTGGAGAAGTAGATTGGGGCCTTTAGGTTCATTCTCTCCCTGTGGAATGAGAGGCAAAGATGTTAGTATTTGTCCAATGTCTTAAGTGGTGTCTCACCACTTAAGACAAAAAAATCCATATACTGTCATGTTTCTATCAAGCTTAATGCAATGACTACACCTATTTCAAAAAGCTGCTATTTGTACTCTGAATCCATACAACTTCTGACCTTATAGACTGGAATTGTGTGCAATCTTTCGACACTAAATTGGCTTTGTAAGCATTACATTAAAAACAAAAACCCACCCTAAAACAGATTTACTGTTCTTAAATATCAACAGTTCAGTTGATATTTCTTAACTATCACACAGTTCAGTATTTGTTTTTGCCCATTAATAACTGGAGACTATATGCCACAATATGTTTCCATCCAAATGAGTTCTATTTCATTGGAATGCTAACAATTATGAACCTAAAATGAGCTTATATTTCAAATCACCCAGGGACCTGTCACTGTCTCCACAAGTCACTGTCAGTTCTAAAGTATTTGTCTCTCATTGACATTATCAAAACAGTCTTTGCTCCTTTGTTCCAAGCTTTGGGAGAGACTTGTTCATGTTCACAAACATAGACTGGATGTCTAACTGTAGAAATAACTGCTTTAGGGTGGATTTTCTTTTTAAATTTAAGACCAGCCCTACCAAAATGTTTCCAATAGGATACAGAGCTCCTGTGCTCTTCCCAGGGCAAAAACTGGAATGAGAACCTGGAAAGACAAGATTATAAGTATACAACAAAGAAATGAGAAAATCAACACTTAGGTTCAATCATTAAAATTATGTTGTTACATCTCAAAATGCTCTCCATGATACCTCACAACATAACAAAAAAAAAACTCCACTCCTCTGTCCTTCACCTCATTATATTCAACTATGCGTAGTTCCTACCTTTCCTCCCCGTTCTACGGTCTCGTGGACTTTCTTCAGGAAGTCCCTCTCCCTGCACCTCTTTGAGTCACGGATGGTGGTGGCGTATGTGGACTCTGAGATGAGGATGTCCGGACGACACTTATCAATCCATGCAGCCCTATGGAAATATAACACAGAACGTGCAGCAGAAGGCTTAAGAGACTGTACATAGGCATATGCTTCAACTGTGTATTGCTAGATAAATACCACTTACCCTAAATGTCTGTCTGGTGTCATGTTATAATCTCCCTAAAAATGAAAGGAGATCTGACATTATTCTAAGACAACGGTTGTCAAATTCACTGATTGTGAAACAGTCCAGACTTTATTTGTTTGTACTCACGGTGTAGACCACAGACTCTGATCCCACTTTGATGTGCACCATAGCAGCTCCCAAAACGTGGCCTGCATAGTACGCCTTGATCTCCAGCTCATCATCCACCTGCCATCAGCACAACAGAAACAACTTTATTTGCCATCAAACGAGATGAGCAGCTGGTGCAGACATTATTAGTGGATGGATATCTGGGCACATCAAAATGATATCAGCATCGCACCTGGACAGTTTGGTGGAGGTTCAAAGGTATCACTTTCTTCATGCAATCCTTGATCATTTGTGAAGTGAAGAAGTTGGTTTCGCCCTTTTTGTCGACAGTGATCTTCCGGAAGTCTTCCAGCAAAATGGGACAGATGGCCTTGGTGGGATGGGTCATGTAGATGGGTCCATCGTAGCCCACCATCTCACTCATGTAGGGCAGAGCGCCACAATGGTCCAAGTGGAAATGGCTAGGAAAGGAACATGTGTAACTATGTAGAAACACTGGAAGATTATATTTCTTTTCTAGATGTCAGTGAGATACAAATGGCAGATACTAAATATTCAGATGACAAACCTGATGATCACACAGTCCAAGAACTCTGTCAGACGGCCATTCTGGGTTATATAAGAGAAGTCTGGGAAACGTCTCTGGAATGACAATACAGACTTGCCATCAGTAGGGATTAAACTGCAAAATATTCTCTTTAGGGAGAACCAACAGAGCTGCACCCCGGATAGGGCCACCGCATAAGGAGCTCATACAGGTATGGCAATATGCAAATAACTTGCGCATCGCAGAATATGAGAGCAAACCTTGACATTCTGGGTATCGTTTCTTGTCTTGAACAGCAAGGTACTTTACTTACATCATCATTGAATCCCATGTGCATCCCACAATCAAGCATAATATTCTTGCCTCCAATGGAGACCAGGATGCAGCTGCGGCCGACATCCTGTCCAGCACCTTGGAGAGAGAGCAAGAAAGTTGTGGGAAGGCACACAAAAAATATTGTGGATGCACAAGTATGACCACTAAAAACAAAACAGCAAAGTAGTACAGGACGAAACATCCACGCTGCTTTCGACCCCGATAACAGAATATGCAAAAGTTATTAAGGTTGAAACAGGCACATGGTGAATACATAACGTTAAAATTATTTTCTCTAATTTAATGTTGGCGTTAACTAGCTTTGTTGATGCTAGCTAGCTAGCAACTGTACTCACCCAGTGGTGTTACTTTTATTTCAGGCATGTTCTTTAATCCGTGTAAGTCTGTAGATAGATGGGTGCCACCTAGGTTGCCCTGGCGGTCTAACTGTTTCCGAAGAATAACCCTTTGTGTACAAAGAAATGTTTATTATCTAACGCGTATACATGTAGCTAATTCCATGTCCATGAGTTTTCTTGACCAGAGTGTCAAGCGACCCACAATAAAAAACGAAAACATCCGGTCTGAACATTCAAAATAAAATACTTATTTGAGTGGGATATTTTTTCCTAAAGACGATAAAAAAGGTGTGGTGTTAGGTGATGTCAAGTCAGCCAAGTGGACAGCTTAGTATTTTTTAACTATGGTCTGCACCTGGTCTGTAGACAATACTTATTCTTTTTATGAAGCTACCAGATTTTTAACATTTTATTTTACTTTGAAGGCACAATCGTCGTATTTCCGGTATTCTTCCTCACGAGCCTCAACCCTTCTGGACCGGCTAGAGTCTGCGCGGTAGAAGCGGATCAGACCAAGGAACGAGTTGTCACCAGGAAACACGAAGAGCAATGCGCGGTTTTTCTTTCACTTTTCATTGTCCCTACTGGTAATGTGTCGTTTAAGGCGTAGTCTTTCATTGTATAACAACACACTTATATCTGTGTCGACCTCCAAATCGTGAGTAAATCGTTAGATTGATCCATTTGTTGCCCGTTTTCATCTCGATCGACAGCACTTCCTTATAGAACAGTATGGCCGGTTCTGTAGCATCAGAGGACCAGAAATTCTGTCTTCGAGAGGTTCTCGACACTTTCAAGTCATGTCTATCAGAAAATAAAGAAGTCTTTATTGAACACTACGTAGCCGGGTGGCGTGGTCTTGTAAGGTAAGTGGTTTAGGGGCAAGCTCATGATGTCAAAGCCTGACCTACTGTGCTTGACTCCTGTTTGTGTGTGGTTGTGAGCCTGTTTCTAATTGCCATGCAGTTACTGTTTATGTTTATTACTGTGTTTCTTTCAAGCCCCTCACATTATGCAGCTGTAATGGGTTAGACCGCCATGTCATAGGTAGTAACAAATTCATTATTTATTTATTCCCATAATAGGTTTTTGAACAGCTTGGGAAGTGTCTTCACCTTCATCTCTAAGGATGCGGTCAACAAAATCCAGATCCTGGTCAACCACCTCAACGGCGAGAACGGGTCTCACTACATCACCATCCAGTCTATGGTTAAATACGAGCTGGAGAATGGACTAGTGGACCAAACCAAGAGAGGCAGCCATCCAGAATCAGGCTGCCGTACTCTGCTGAGGCTCCACCGCGCGCTGAGATGGCTGGAGCTGTTCCTGGAGCGCCTCCGCATCAGCACTGAGGACAGTAAGACGTCTGTCATGTGCGCAGAGGCCTACAACGAGTCCCTGTCCCAGCACCACCCCTGGGTGGTCCGTACGGCTGCAGGCATGGCGTTCTGCGTCCTCCCTGGGCGCCCTACTTTCTTTGAAGTGATGAATGTAGGCAGCCCGGAGCAGGTGGTGGCCATGCTAGGGGACGCTCTGCCTCTGATCTCTGAGGTGTACCAGGTCACCGAGGAACTTTATACTCAACATGAGCTGCTTGGGTTACCTTAGAGAGCAACAAGTGCTAACTTTTGCCACTGGCAGGCAACTTAAGAGGGGGAGGTGCAGAAGTGATGCGTCCCTCTTATTAACTTTATAAGTTGGATGATCAGTGAAAAGTATCTCCTTCTGGTCCCTGCTCATTGGCTGTCAAGCTAGCTGCTCCTCTTGTTTTGTGATTAAGGTCTATGTGTTATCTGTATTGTCTAATAACTATGTATAGTTCCACTCAGACTCTAGACAAGGTATTACCTGATTGGACCAATGAATGTTAATGAATCAATACCATTTGAATGTGTACCTACTGCTTACTCCAGTATTTAAAGTAAAACTAATGGTAATGGTAATGTTGTCATGTTTATCATGAATCATAATGATGTATCTCTTCATTATCTTTTCAATTCAACATTTCCCTCTACTTTTCTTTACATAGATGAAGGGAACACTATGATCTCACTGTAATTTGTACCATTCAATGTTTAGTCTGACTGTATGAATTAAGTTACAAAATATACAATGTGTATAATCTGCAGGTTTTGGAGCACCCTCAATGAGTAAAACTAGCTATATATCTATCAATTTATTCATAATGAGTTATCAATTATTTAACGTGAATTATATCGTATAAACATTACAAGATGCAATTTCCAACAATTGTAATAATAGGCTACCTATTGTGAAACAGTGTAGCCTAATAAAACTTTTATGTTGACTTGCTTCCTGGCTGTGAATTTGTGTGATGTTAGATTTATTTGACACTTTAGACATTGACCCTCATTGATAAAGATTCTGTCACATGAACTCCCATCTGAGAAGATTTCAAGTAGGTCAGGAGATAACAGCGGTAAAAAAATAAACATCTGGTCAGAACAGACATTCTCTCCCATTGTCAGTGGATGAAATAACAGTGAAATTAAACTAATCCTAATTTTGCAGGGGACCCTATGGAAACTACTCAAGGGCCTCTGGGGGGTCCCTAAACCCTATTTTGAGAACCCCAGGCCTACAGCGCACAACTGTAGTCAGTGGACTCACTGCAGCTGCACGCTTCCAGCACCAGGGGGCTCCCTCCCTGCCTTCAGCCACAGATGGTCGTCAAGGCAACCAGACTGTCATGGTAACTTCACTGACGCTGAAGAGAAATACTTCCTGCTGAAGCTTGGAAACTGGATGGAAAGCGACTCACTAGCAGTGAAAATAAACGGTATTTCTATAACTTAACGTACTTATGCTTTCGTGTAATAAGGCAAATGGTAAACCTGTCTGTCAGTGTGCTGCTGCAGCTTCGGCTATGCTAATGTCAGTAAGGCTAGTAGAGAGCATGTTTAATATGTTAACTAATGGCTTTTTAACTCTTTGACGAGACCAAACGTTACATTGAAAATGGTAGCCTACTTTAGAGTTCCTGCCTCAGAGGATTAGTGGCTGTAGCTTTTTTGAGTAGGTTATAAGGCTAAAAAGAACAGTGATGTGTAAAGTACTGTATGTGTAAAGTACTGTATATGTTAAGCATCAACAGACACCATGTCAAGAATCCAGAGATGATGCCTCTCTAATCAGTTTTTCTTTAATTATCTTTGCACAAAAGACGCCGAGAAACGACTGAGAATCCAAGAAACGACTGAGAATCTTCACTGACAAGACCTGTGCTGAACCCAGACATAAGAAAGTCAACAGCTGCAGATCAATGCATTTGACAAGGCCAAAGTCCTCCAAAGGGCGAAGCAGACCCACTGTAAACCACACTCTATATGGAGATGATACAGCCAGCATCCAGAACCCACCCGTGACTCCAAAATCCCCTGTGCACAGCAGGTCACACAGCTACCTCTGCTCCCAGTCCCAGTCCCGGTCCCACACCATGATGAGGCAGACCAGCCAGCTGACCCAGGACGAAGTGGTCCACATGCTGCAGTTTGTCCCCGCTGTTCCCGCACTTTCTTTAAACAAGTACAAGGTCCTTCCATCCATTGAGAAGAGGCAATCAGAAGTGAACCCTGGGAGTGGCGTGGAAAAGAAGATGTCCAAGCTCAACCTGTCTGATAATGTCATCCTTCAGCAGGGGCAGGGAGAGCCGTCTCTCTCCGGTGCCATGACCCCGGCTGTGACCCGGCCCGATCCCTCTGACCCGGGCCCCACCCTGACCAGAGAGACTACAGAAGGAAGCTCTTCAGCCGGTGCCGCCGGCAGTTTGCTCCTGGCTATCCGCGCGCCGTGCGGCAGGAGGTTTCAGCAGCACTTTCGCCCCACGGACACTCTGCTCACGGTGAGAGCCAGCGCAGAGGCCAGATACGGAGCCAGGTACGGCGAGGCTTTCATCGAGACCATGGATGTGCCTCGCAGGACCTTCACAGACATGGACATGACCCTGGCCCAGTGCGGCATCTTGAACAGATCAGTGCTGTGCATCTCTCAAGAAGACAGCTTGTAGTGGGCTATGTGCAAACCTGAATAATAAGTTTTGTTTCAGTGTAAAATATAGGCCCTATGCTTATATTTAAGTCTAGAAAAGCTTTCTTTTTCTTTGCTCAAGGCAGATTTAATATCATGTCATCTGACTCAAGGAGAGTTTGGGAACATGTTCTGCTTTACCAATGCACATAATATTCCAGGCAGCTGCACAAAGTTTATTCAAACAGCACTAAGTTTATCTGGTTGTCACACACAACCATAAAATCATGGCCAGGGCTGTATGCCTGTATCTGCCTATGAGCACACTGAAGTTAAAACGGTGATCTATTTCCTCTGACAAAACATTCAGTGGGTGACAATAACATTACACAGCATTTTTTCATCAAAATAGCAAGCAGCTGATTCAGGGCTTTGCCTGCTATCAATGGCTGGTTTGGAAAAGAAAATCCGGATTATCTCAGTGTGGTATTGGCATTCAATACCAAAGCAAAGAGGTTCTTGTAATACCAACAGGCCTGCTGACAGAGCCTGGCAAATGTAGTAGTCCTAACACCAACAAAAAGTTTTTCCCACAGTTGATTTGATGCAACTTCACACACACCTTTCTTCTGAGATGGATGTTCTCATATGCCAAATAAAATCTCTGTCGGGTGCAAAAGCTCAAAATTAGGTTGTCAAGATACAGTGAATTCATCAAAGATGCATGCTTCATTTTTGTATTATAAAACCTGTCTGCTAATGAGATTTCTTGGCTGTAACCACCTGTTGTATAATTCTGCTTGCTGGGTGTAAATATGGAAGTGTCTTCACGTCTGTAAATATGAAGTTCTTAATAATTATTCTCTTTTTATTTTACAGATTGTATCAGTGCATAGTCAAATGAACATGGCCGATATGGGCTTATGAATGACAATGTTCTTATTTCTGTTAGGCCCTCGTACCAGAACCTTTATGTTCCTACAAATGGCATAGGTGACATGCTGTTCAAAAAGGGTGACAAAGAGAACCTCATGCTTTATGCACACAGAGGGAAACCAATTCAAGTTGCTGACTCCATTTTCAGCAAGTACTCAATTTTCACTTTGCTGCCTTTACTTTAAAATGACTGAAGTCTGGAAATCATGTTTTCTGAATGTGTAAGAACTGTTTTCATAACGAATGATAGAAGAGTACCACTATGTTTGAACATGTTTCAAATGTCTTTAGCACAAACAACCAAACTACAGCTTTCTTTTGTCAAATTTTATTATAACACCATTACAAACAACAATGAAAAGTGCACAAAGAATAAGGGAGTTAAATGCTGCCTATCTTTCTCAGCTTCTGCAAACAGTTAATGTCAATTGCCATCTGAATATATTGTATATTCACTAAAGAAATATATTTTCATTGCAGTGTTATGTTCAATAAAGCTTCTCTCAGGTAACTGATTTAATTCTTTCAGATACATCATCAAACACAATGGTATTATTACTCTGTAAAGGTGCCAAACACCTGTCAACTGACAGGCTAAGAGTGCCATGCAAAAATAGCATCTCAACTGCAAGTAAATTTCAAGTTTTTTTTCAAGTTTAATTTCACACATTCATGTCTGCACAGTTTTTTTTTTTACACATACATGTTTTTTTTTCCTTCTGTAAACAAAAACAGAGCAACAGCTCTAGCTTCACAGTTTGATTTAATACAGACTCAACTATCAGGAACCAAAACTAGGTCAACTATCGATAATAGGCTGAAATAGGCATTTTAAACCTTAAAATGCTTCAAGTCATTTGAGGATAGTTAATCTCAAATCAGCCTTGATCGAGCTATACAAGCATCTATGAGACACACTCTCATATCCCAGTGATGCTCCGTTAAGCTTGAGAATTATTCTAATAATTCACTTCCACTCTTAGTATCAGAAAATCAGACACATCAACACGGCAAACTTTCAACGGTAGCATCAAATGCATTAAATGCTGTTACTACCAGCTAATGGTTAGGTCTACCACTTCCAGGTCTCTGGGAGATGCTCAGATCTTAAAGGCTTAGGTGACTCCAGTGAGATCAATCAAAGAAAAACAGAACAAACTGAATGAAATCGAAATAAGTGCAAACTGTTTGGCACAAACTACTGTCAAGAATTAAAGCTTTGCATAGTCAGGATTAGCGAGCACCTCTTATGTAAACAACAAAATAAACCCTTGAAAGGACTCAAGTCAAGTGCGAGGTAACACGTCTAACTGCATAAGTAGTAGGTGGTGCACTAGTAGCAATGCATTCAGTTTATCAGTCTCTCAAGCTCATCAAGATCCTCAGTATCAAGTTTCAAGATTTTCCTGTCTGTGAGGGAGAGAGAAAAAATAAATCAAGTTAGTCAGGATCCAAATAGTTGCCGTCTTATAGTATCAATGTCACATTAGAAGAAAAAGAAACGTACTGAAATGAGCTTCAATTTCGTTGATGATATCCATGCTGTGTTGGCTGTCAACCATGTTGACGGCAAATCCTTTTTTGCCAAAACGCCCCGTGCGGCCAATCCGGTGGAGGTATGTCTCGTTGTCAGCTCTCCCCTCTCTGTCCATTGGAAGGTCAAAGTTGACCACAATTGACACTTGCTCTACATCAATACCTGTAATTGACACACCCGCAAGTGATTGAAACATTTAAAATCACCTCCCAACAAAAAAAAGTTTTGAGTTTTATAATCTTAGGAAATCCTTTACCTCTGGAGCAAACATTTGTGGTCACCAGCACCTTTTCCTTGCCGTTCCTGAAGCGTTCGATAACGGCGGCTCTCTGCTCCACGGTCATTTCCCCGCTCAGCAGTGCCACCTGGTGGCCCTCTTTGGTCAGCTGTCCAGACAGCCAGGCAGCCATCTTGCGAGTCTGAAGATAAGGCACCGTGTCAACTTGCCATAACTCAACAGCAGGATACATATAGTTAAGGAAAATAAGATTCTAATTATTAAGAGTACTGGAGCCACATACTTAGGATGGGTTCAAACAGCTGACTTACATGGCAAAAGATCATGGCCTGTGCAATGGTAAGGCTCCCATACAGATTACAGAGTGCGGTGAACTTGTCCTCCTTCTCCTTGCACACCACGTAGAACTGCTTGATGGTGTCCAGAGTCTCCTCTTCACGCTTCAGCTTGATGATATTTGGGTCAGGAACCACCCGCTCTGCAAACCTCCACACGGAGTCCTCAAAGGTTGCAGAGAACAGAAGCATCTGACAGTCCTTTGGCAGCTGTCTGCAGTAAGAAGAGGAGAGAATGAGGAAAACACTAAGAGAGGGGAGAAGAGAAGATTGTTGGCTGACTTGACAGAGAAAATAAGTGGAGGCCCATCATGCAGGTCAAACGTTATTGTGAGAATAGGTGTTCTTCTCTGAGGGGAGCCCGCCTTTGGATACGAATGCTCTGGTCCTGATGCCCCTGCGTGGCAATCATGACATCGGCCTCATCCAGCACAAAGACGGAGATCTTCTTGGGGTCGATGATCTTGAACTTGGTGCACCAGTCCAGGACTGTGCCTGGTGTTCCAATGACAATCTGCTCCTGCAGCTTGGTGCCTCGCTCCACTGAACAGAATGCAGAAAATCAATAACATGAACTGATGTAGCAACACTAGCTACCACAAACAATACAAGTCTACAATACAAAAGGCTACATGTAGCCAACTTCATTGTCAGATTGGATCAGAGGTAAGTTAGGGTCACAGTGTTCTTACTTCTATTGCCACGAATGGCATATGCCAATTTCACTTCAGGATAGAATTTCCCCATTTGCTCAATAACATGACCGATCTGCACAGCAAGCTCGTATGTGGGTGAAATGCAAAGGCACTGAAAGAGACAGAAAAAAAAAAAGATTTTCATTGGGGACTACATGTCAAGGCCTACAACTGAAAATGTGGACACTGACTGGTTCTACAAATTACAGTCACATTTACCTGAGTCCATTTGTTGGCTGGGTTTACATGGCTGAGCATGGCCAGTGAAAAAGCAGCCGTTTTACCTGTGCCAGACTGCGACTGGGCAATCAGATTCTGAGGTCTGGAACCAGAGAAAATACACACATCGCTGAGAGGATAAATCACAGATGATACCTGATGTGAGGTATGTTAAACAGTGGTTGAAAACTACTGTTTTCATGAGGCTAGGTTCCCTGGCACTGAATAGAGGAGAATATGAGTGTCATTTAGAATTATAGCCCAGTTACTTCTGTCTACGTGTAATTTATATCTCTCCCATTCATTTTACAATGCATGCCATATGCAATTAGTTTTTTTTGTTTGTTTTTTACATTTAGTTTAGTTTAGTTTTTTGTCATTTTTGAAATACAAACTTTACAGTGTCAAATTTAATTTAAAATTAACTGCCCAAAATAAGAAGACATGGATGTGAAAATAAAGTCTGTAAGGCAGCGTGTTTGAGGGATTATTTCTTGGTGGAGACTTCCATTTCTTCCTGTGGGTGTCAGGTGATTGACAGCAAGCAGAGCATAACGTAATGCAGCGCTGATATGAAAAACTCTCAACTCAGGCACAACGAAATAACGATAAAACAGAAACTGACAAATCCAAATTAACGCTTCATGTTTATCAAGTGTGTAGAAGTTGTTTTTCACAGTGTACAAAAATTAAGGGCTGCAAATGGCTTCTTCTGAAGGTAGGAAAGTGAGGCCTGATATCTCCAGCTACCTGATTGCAGACGCCACCAGGTGTAATGTAAAGGAGAGGGGCAAACTAAATGATTGACAAAAACTTAAAAAAACAAAAAACCCACCAGTATCATCTTTAAAGCCATGCTCTGGACTAAACTAAATGTCATTCAAAAGACTCCTTGTTATTTAAAAATGTGATTCAATGAAGGGTTTCTCAACCCAGGAAACCCTAAACAACAATTCCCTGAATACTGAGCAGTGAAAAGTGGGCACTCACGGCTCTGCCAGCATCATGGGCAAAGCGTTCTCCTGGATCCTAGATGGTCTGTTGAAGCCCATGCTGTACACACCCTGCAGCAGCTGAGGTTTCCTGTTAGTCAAAACAACAGGAATGCAGTTTTAAAAAAGCAGATACTGTCAGGTAAACCAACCATATAAACATCACTGTGTGTATCTACAGGTAGCTAAGAGCCTACGGCCAAGAGAAAGTTGTCTTCACTGTCATAACCCTGCAGACTTACAGCCTCAGCTCTTCAAATGTCTTAACGGAGTACAGAGGAGAGGTGGGGTCTCTCTGGAGAACCTCCACCTGGTTTCTGTTCTTCACTAGAGTGTGGCGGATCAATTTATTCAACAGGGACTGTTCAGCCGGGTCCACTTGGTCACCAACGTCTCTCCCACCTGCATGGTCACTCTTCTTTGACACAATGTTTCCTACACGAGAACACCAGAGAAGAACGTCAAAAAAAGTAAAGAAAAAGAAAATGAAAATTGACTGAAGATGCAATTGAGGTAAAAAAAAAAAAAAAAACAACAACAACAACGATGAATTTACCATTTATTTCTCCCCTCACGTTACGTTGCCCATCCATTTTGCCCAACCATTTCCTGTCAAACTGGTCAAGGACAAGATTTTTTTTGACATCGTTAGCATGGAAAATGATGAAACGACGTTTCATGTAAGTAAGTTAGCAAGCTGTAAAGCAAACCAACTAGGTAGCAGGTTCAGCTAGCCGGAGCTGTATTAGCTAATGTCCGATGAGCGAGTTAGCCCGTGTTTGATCCTACTTTTTGCCTGTCACGAGCTGTCAGTTACCTTTCAAACTCACCTTAACGGGTACAGTCGTAGATTCTTGAACATCGACTGCCTGCGCCCAGGAGTCTGAAGCCATTTTCGAAAGTTAATAGTGTATTTGATTCTTTTTTTTTAACGACACTTCATCAAAAGTTTGATGTGCGTGAAAGTGAAGTGACGATGTGCCGCTTTCATCAACCAACCAGCAACCGCAACCAGCTGTGGACCCGACCTCACCCCTCATGCTGCCTTCACATATATGGGAAATATCGGAATTGTGAGTAAAGCTAACGTAAACGACCCATTTAAGTGGTAAATACAACAAGGAAAGTGGGACTGTGAATGCCACTATGTCCAACCAAGCATAACCGTGATATGAGAGGTTTAAGGGGCATGTCTTCAGAGAAACATTGTGGGAGAAGTCGTGTCAACAGCTGTTATGTAATTGTTTGACATTCCATATTTCTATTTTCACTCATTGTTTAACTTTTGGTTGTCATATATTTTTGTTATTTCCTAAAATAAAACAACACCAACCGAATTCAGCTTTTGTCACAGGATCCCTTAGTGACCAAAAGCACTTGAATGCGCGACAAGTTGTATTTACCACTGTAGAAGTCGGAAGTACAAGCTTACGATTAAGACGTGAAGGCAGCATGATGTTCCCCACCCTGTTTCCAGAGGGACCCATGGGGGCACACACTGCTTTATACAATATAAGGCAATGAGTTCATATGTATTTAAGCCCTTCATAAAAACCTATTTTATAATCTTGCATATAATAGTTGGATACGTTTTCATACCGTATAATCGTTGTGTTGTACTTGTTTTTGACTTTGTTTTGCATATATCATACTTTGTGTTAGCTAATTTGTTAATTTGTTAGTTTACTAATTTCCTATCTGAATAACCAGGCATTGACGTGTGGTGCTTTCTGATGGAGAGATGCTGTGAATCAGAGTCTTGACATCCAGATGCAGATAAGACACACACACACACACACACACACACACACACACAGGTCATTTGGCTGAAAGGGGAATACCACTCACTTTAATTATTAATATTATTCCTATTTGGTCTAAGACAGTTTAATCAATATTTGTTAACATTAATACCATAATATTTGTGAACATAACCAGCTCAAAGCCAGACAAAAGACAGAAATCAGAGAAGTACGATTTGGACCTGTAATCTTATTAAGAAGTATTGTAGAGCTTCTTTATAGGCAATGAATGTGCGATTGATTTGGTAAACCCACTGAATGCCTGCGTTTCTAAACCCTATTGAGCTGTGTCTTATAGTGGTCTCAGCAGAGCAGAACATGCAGCCATATCCACAGAAAGTCCCCCTGGCTGTGCTTACAGCCTCCTTAACTGTGTTTCCCAATTCATTCGCTGGAGCACCTCCAGATTTTACATCTTGATAGCACAGGTTCAAGTCTCAGCTCTCCAGTTGCTGGTTTTGGGAGAGAGTTGTTTATGTTCACAAGTACTGAATGGCTGTCCTCCAACATAGGAGCAACATGAATTTTAAATCTGAGTGGAATTTCCCTTTAATCCTCATATTGTCTGGTTATTGTGAGCGAGTGAGGGAGAGAGCCAGTGTGTGTGTGTGTGTGTGATGGCGCGTGACCATGTTTGAGAGGGTGAGAGATAGCGAGTGAGAGACAGAAAGGGAGGGGGGGGGGGGCAGACTGAGTTTTATTGGCAGCAGGTTAATTCAATTGTGAAGCGGATACCGAGTTTCAGCCAGCCAATACGCCCACACACACACGCACACACACACACACACACACACACACACACACACACACACACACACACACACACACACTCACACACCATCCCCATTTTCACATCTACCACATGATTTAAAGACAAATATTGATTGTCATGGTAACCTCCCAAGAAAACAGATGGATCAGACTGAGTGATCACAAAACACAGAGACGGCCAAACACCCACATTGGATTAAAACATTAAGAGAGAGAGAGAAAGAGAAAGAGAGAGAGTGAGAGAGAGAGAGAGAGAGAGAGAGAGAGAGAGCAAGTTAAGGGTGATATGAGGGAGAAATGTAGTATTCCCTATCACCTACCGCCCACTCCTTCTTCCCATTCGCCTGGTGTTGCATTTCATTTACTCTGATCCCTAGCTATCAAAAAGGATACTTGAATGGTGGCTCTCGTCATTGATTTCAGGGAGGGCTGGAGAGAGTGGGTGGTGCTGATGCTATGAATGCGGAGGGGAGGGGGCGGGGAAGGGGGATGTTTATCTGTAGCACTGGACCCTCTCTGTCTCAGCCCCTCTCTCTCTCTCGCTCTCTCTCTCTCTCTCTTGCTCCTTTCTCTCTCTCTCTCTCTCTCTCTCTCTCTCTCTCTCCCTCTCGGCAAAGCCCTCCCAACTCCACCAGCCACAGGGAGGAGGAGAGAATTAAGCATAGTTTTATAACCACATGTTGCTTGTGCTTTATTGAATTGCTGCAGCGGCTCCTTTTCTCCGTGTTATACCCCTTTATTAACGGCAGGGCCATTGCATCAATAGTTTCTGCCACCTGTGGCAGCAGTCCTATTCCCTCTACGCCACAAGGAGAGAACAAAAAGGGAGCCAAGAGAGGTAGGAGAGGAGCAGGATATCTTTCATGATAAGTGGACTTCTGAAAGAAAGAGAGCCTCACCACATACCCAGTTGACACAAATGAAAGGTAAGACACTGAGGCTGAGACTGTAATGATATCAGATGCATTATTGTGCTGCAGTGTCTCTCTGTCATGCATATTGTAACTGATGTTTCATATATTATACATCATTGTCATTTTTTGGGTGGAAAATGCAGCATTATAACATAAGCACCAGTAATGTGTCTTGATTCATGCAGTAAGCAGACATGCAGGCATTGTGTTTCAACAGGTGGTTGCACTGCATCTGCGCTCTGCTTTGACAGTAATGAGTGCAAAGGAGTATGGCAAAGCTGACAGAAAATTTTGAGAGTTGATGCTTTAGTGGTCTTTTAGCCCCCCCGAAGGATTCAGGATGATTGATGTGGCTGAACCAACCAGGAGAGAAGCATCCAGGGACTGTCACTTTTAACTCTCATTACTACAAGCTGAAGGACCGTAGAAAAACGTCTGCCTTGAAAGCAAAAACATAGAAACCTGCTGAAATCGAGTTGTTTAGGGAACAGGCACATGCATAATGTTAAGTTTATAATTCATATTTAAACTTTTAATCCTCATCACTTTTTATATTTATTTATTTATTTAATTACAGAATATTTTAGCTTCACGTTGATCTGTAATTATTAATTGATGACTCGTGTCTGCGTCTGATCATTCATGTTAAAGCATCTTCTTGCTGTAGACAATGATGGGATGTTTTCCAGTCCAGCTGTGCTTGAATTTTCCTGTTGAAAGCATTAATCTAAATTAAGTCTTTCTGTTATTTGCCTGCAAGAGGAGAAAGTTTCCCTAGAGGGACAAGAGGATGTATGTTGCTATCTGCTCCTCAATCCGTGTTTCACTGGACACATGATGGCACTGTTGACACAGATAGCAAAGTAGTGTCTTAGATTGCGTCTGCATGACCTTTTCTTCTCCATAAATAACAATCTGGTGCCCAAAATCCCAATTTGACTATTAGCAAGACTGACCTCATTTGTCAGTAAATTATGGATCCTCAAAGACTTCTTATGTAGCCTGCAGAGAGTGTGAGTCTGCGAGTTGTCCAGGCAGTTAGGCTTATTTGAATTTTCTTCATGATTTAACATTTTGTGGTTTGTAAAGGCAGGGGATTGCCTATTGTGGTTCTTGCGGTTTCAATCAGCCATGGTATAACAGGTAATGGCACACTTTGGGGAGATTACTGGTCAATCTGCAGGCAAACAAGCAGAGCTGTCTCTATGGAAATTGCTTTCGTCATAACACTTCCCATCAAGCCTGTGTTGGGGCTCTGGTCTCGCAGCGGAGGCAGACCCTTGACAGCACATAACAAAGATTGCTGGTGTACGAGATGACATTTACATAGAATTACAGCCCAGAAGCAATTGCTAATTTTATTGTACGTCTTACATAATCAGCGATGCAGCGTTCGACCAGAGCATTGTTGATGTCACTGAATATTTCTTTTTACCTCACATGGCGCTGCATATTGAATTTGAATGACTGACTTTTGCTTTTTTGTGGCGTGGTTTGTGTGTTCTAATGATGTTAGCAGCACAAATTTGTGGTATTGCTGTTGCTTTTCCCCCCATGCATCTAGATTAGATACAACTAGATTACAAATGCACTCAATACCTGCGATACCTGCTTCTGTTTGTGTTATGTCTATGGAGAATATTTTTGAGGCTGGAACAGTTAGACAGCTGGGCAGCAGTTTTCACATTGGTTCAGAGGCATTAATGTGGCCCTGCTTTGTCTTTGATGTTATTGCAGTGGATAAGAAGGAGGGAAAAGGAACAGCCTCTTTCGACAGACGACAGCTTGCTAATTTTATATTCTGACATATCAGTATCTGATGAGTGCATTCTTTGAACCCCTTTTGACGCATGACAACCAACCAGAATCCTAAAACCAGCACCATGCCTGGACTCATTAGCAAGGAGCGGCGGAACGCTCTGCCCCTCAGCGTCTCCGACATCACTTCCTGTGTCAGGGGCTACACTCTGGCCATGACAGCTTCCATGACTTATGAAAATATTGAGGACCATGCAATTGAGGGTGAGTACACTGCAGGAGATTGATTCAGTAATTATCTAACACAGTAAAAGGTTTGCTGGTAAAGGTCATGGGCAGCCTCTTGGGTTCTTTGCAAATACTGAAGCGTTTAAGGCAGAATGTGTGTCCCAGTTCTAGCAGTGGTGTTCAAATTCAACAAGGGGGGTGGCAGGGAGGGACATTTTAATTTAAATTAAATTAATTAATGTTTTTGTATCCCTAAAAGTGGCATGCGTCTCATAACATGCGTTGAAGTTACATTCATATGGAGTGAATATGTGTATACACTGCTTGTTTGCTTCTGGTTAATACCCTTATTTCAGTTTCTTCCTCTCCTACTGCCTTTTAGGAATCTTCATTTATCCACTGGAGGAAAACTCCACTGTTGTGGGGTTCGAGGCTATGATATCCAGTCAAATAATAACACTGCAAATCAAAGACAAGGCGAAAATTGATGACTGTTACCTTGATTGCTGCAATGCAGCTAATGGGGCCGTCCAGAGTGGCAGTGGTAAGAGTGAGCCTTGTGTGAAAAGCCCACACATTGTTATCAAGTGGTCAGTATTTATAGACCCAGTTTTGCAGTTATACAGATACAGTTGAAGTAATATATTTTTTTCTGTGGAGGACAGAAAAGCATCAGTTTGTTTTTTTTTTATTTTGTTTTTTACAAGCCAAAATATGTGCAGATAGGATGTGAAATAATAATGGCAATAACTTCATTTGTATAGCACTTTTCGAAAAACAAAATTTATAAAGTGCCTCACAATCAAGACAAGTCGGAAACAAGGTTACACAAGAAAAGAAGAGGACAGCAGCAAAAGCAAAGAAACAATTCTGGAACGAGAAACATCTTTACCTGAAAGCACATCTGTAGAAATAGGTCTAAGTAAGAAGAGATTTAAAAGATGACACTGATAATGCCTGAACTCTCTGGAGAGGGCTTTCCAAAAAGAGTAGGTGTCCTGACAAGAAAAGGCTCCTTTAGTCTTAAGTCTAGCTTTAGAAATATCCACAAGACTCGAGAATCAGGAAAGTGGTGCACTGGCTCATGGGTTAGGAGGTCAGATATATATACAGAAGTGATCAGCTCTTAAAGTCAATTCTGAAACCAACAGGTTACCAGTGAAGTGATGCCAGAGTTGAGATGATGTGATGTCTTCTGCTTTCACCAGTTAACATCCAGCTGGAGAAAATTGGTGTGACTTTTGATTTAGGCAGCAATAAAGAGAGTTGCTGTAGTCTAGACGAGAGGAAATAAAAGCGCGAACGACTTTCTCAGAATTGATGAACAATAAAAAGGGCTTAATTCTACAGATGGTTCTTAGCTGAACGAAAGAGGACTGCACAACTCTCTCCACCTGAACTTTAAAGGTTAGGTCAGCATCAGCACTCCTAAATGTTTGCTTTACCTTAGCTGGTAGAGTGCCAAATTCATTTCGAATGAAATTTATGGTATTATGGGGGCCAAATAGTACAATTTCCGCTATGTTTTAATTAAGATGTAAAAGAAACTCTAGAGCATCCAACACGTCATGTGAGTAAAAGTGGATAGAGTGGATCTAAATGTCTGAATTTAATTTTTTTTTTTTTCATCCTTTTGAAAAAAACCCACTGACCCCTAGAAAGTTATATGGGTTATAATCCCTGCAACATAGTGCACATTAACACTGTTTCTATTTAGTTGTTTCCTAATCTAGTCTGGTGTTACAGGGCACATAGTGATGGATGAGGATTTGGAGAGGACAGTGTTAGTGGTTAACCTCGGGGTCATCCCTCCCATGGAGACGGTCAACATTCTAGTCAGCACCTCCTCCGAACTGTGCACCCTGCCCAGCGGGGGCATCAGGGTGTTGTCCCCCCCAGTGTGTACACCTCGGGTGCAGAGGACCATCAACGAGGAGCAGGGCCTGTCACCAAACTTCTCCAGAGCGTGAGTAAAAAAAATAAAAAATACTCAATTGAATATTATGCTGTTTGAAATAGCCAGCAAGAAAATTTCAACACTATATAATATTAAACCATGTTACATGTGGTAACATTTGTTGTATAAGATGTGTTTTGAACTTGGCTTTGGCACTGGTGTTTTCATAAGATCTAGATTCAAATTAGATATTCAGGCCCCCAAATAGAAATCTGATTATACAAATAAATGCTGATGAATTCATGGATGGTCACATTTGTCTGTCACTTTCAGGAGGGACAGGCATACCTGCGCCCCAAGTCCCCATGATCAAAATCCCAACTCCACCCAACTGTGCTTGGCCTCACTGCTGGAGGAGGAGGCCATCAACTCCATGGACTACGAGTTTAACTTCCAGCTGGAGATACGGGCTCCCTACCTCCTGGCAGGTTAGAGCGTTAACCGACCACTCTGATATGTTTGTACTGATTGATGCTCCCAGTGCTGATCCACTGGTCAACTGTAGGACTGCACTCATAAAGTATCTTAAAAAAAACACTGCTTTAGCCAGTTTGCATCATGGTGTAAATTGTCTTGTAATCATATGTTGCCTTCTAGTTCTATACTTATGTATTGGAAGCTGTGATATGTAATTGTGATGTGTGATGCATTCAAGTGCTACCAGTTGGAAATAACAAAAACATGAATGCTGCACCAACACTGTTTTGTTTTATTTTCATGGCTCTTTTTGTACTTTTGCTGCATTTTCCACAAGCATCTTATTGCTGCTTGCTGCAATTTTGCACCTCAGGTATATAATTGTTTTTGTTAGGTTACTAGATGATGAATTGATGTTGCACATTGTTTAATGCTCCTATAGACTTGGTTTTAGGACAACATTAAGTCAAGTCAAATTTATTTATACAGCACATTTCATACACAGGGCAACACAATGTGCTTTACATAAAAAGACAATACAGTATGCATATGCAATATGCATCAACAAGTGTTAGTGCAGTTACACAAGAATCAGTGCAGAATATGCCAATGTCAAAATATACAAAACACACACACACACACACACATACACATTAAGAACTTAGCCATAGATTGTTGTGAAAAGTAAGGTTTTTAACCTGGTTTTAAAGGTGTTCAGTGTGGGGGCCTCTCTCAGGTCCTCAGGCAGGGCGTTCCATCTACTTGGGGCATAAATACAAAAGGCAGCATCCCCTGCTTTGGAGTTAGTACGAGGGACGGTTAAAAGACCACTGCCTGTGGACCTGAGAGTTCTTGCTGGTTTGTATCTAATTAGCATGTCTGTTATATACTGTGGTGCAAGGCCTTTTAGAGCTTTGTAAACAAGTAGTAGAATTTTAAAATCGATTCTAGTTTTGACAGGGAGCCAATGCAGGGATCTAAGAACCGGTGTAATGTGTTCAGACTTTTTAGTTCCGGTGAGAACGCGTGCAGCTGCATTTTGAATTAACTGTAGTCGCCGCACAGCTGATTTTGGGAGGCCGGTGAAAAGACCATTACAGTAGTCTAGTCTACTTGTTATAAATGCATGAATTAATTTCTCAGAGTCTGATTTTGATAGAAAGCCCCTCAGTTTTGAAATGTTTTTTAGATGGTAGAAGGCTGATCTTGTGAGTTGATTGATATGGCTCTTAAAATTTAGATCGCCGTCTATGATTACACCCAGATTTCTAGCTTCACTTTTGCTCTCCAGAGACAGAGAACTGAGATGAGCTGCAATTTTCTGTCTCTGAGCCTTTGCACCAAAGATGAGTATTTCTGTTTTGTCTTTGTTCAGTTGTAAAAAGTTCTGTGACATCCATAGATTAATATCATCAATACACTGAGTTAGGGAATGTATGGGATCTAGGTCATCGTGGGATAGGGATATGTACAGTTGTTAATCATCTGCATAATTATGGTAGTTTATTTTGTGTTTCTGTATGACATGTGCGAGTGGGAGCATATACAGATTAAACAGTAGTGGTCCAAGAATCGAACCTTGGGGTACTCCACACATAATACTCACTCTTTCCGAGGCAAAGTCACCAATGGACACAAAGAACTGCCTGTCCTGTAGGTAGGATCTGAACCAGTTTAGAACCGGGCCGGATAGGCCGACCCATTTTTCTAACCTCTGTAGTAAAATGTCATGGTCAACAGTGTCGAAAGCGGCACTGAGATCCAGAAGCACAAGAACAGATAGTTTATTGGAGTCTGTGTTTATATGCAGATCATTCACAACTTTGATAAGTGCTGTTTCTGTGCTATGGTGGGATCGAAAACCAGATTGATAAGTGTCTAGAAGGCTGTTTGATGTTAGATAGTTATTAAGCTGAGAATAAACTGTTTTTTCAAGTATTTTGCTGAGGAAAGGTAAGTTGGAGATGGGCCTATAGTTAGCAATAACTGTTGCATCAAGGTTACTCTTCTTCAGAAGTGGTTTAATGACAGCTGTTTTAAGCGCTGCAGGAAATATACCTGACTGAAGAGAGCAGTTAATCATTTCCAATACCTCAGGTAACATTAGGCAGCAGTTTTACACCCATAATTACCACTTTGTTGTTTATATCTGCTCAACTTGTAACAGCACTCGAGGGCATCAATACATAACTCTTAAAAAACAATATTAAATATGGACCCTGATTTACTTACAAGTAAATGCAGAGCTATTGAATATCATTGTCCATAACCATGAGTCAAGGAGACATGATGACTTACTGGTTATTTTATCTGCTCTGGTGGTTTTTTTGTGTAGGAGTAGAGAGTCCTTCTCATGCCATCCGGGCTGATGCAGACCCGCAGGCCCGCTCTGCCACCAGCGTCGTCATCACTCTGGCTGACAAGTACACTTATGACTGTCCTGTTGAAATCCTCATCTACCCCAGCGGTAGGTACACAGGCTCAACATTCGCTCACAGCATGGCACCCCAATTAGTCTTTCCTCGTCTCTGAAGTACAATATTTTGAAACCGTGTTTACCTCAGCTCTGTCACAACCACCACCACCGGCTAGTGCTCCACAGCCTCTATTCAGACGTTTCTTTATAAACATATAGTTAATCAGATCAGTGGCAAGGTGATTCACCGCCTCATTTTGTGTGTCTGCTAGGTAACAAACTGTCCACCTTCTATTAATGTATGACATGCCCGCAGAGCCAGACTCCATTTGTGGGTGTCCAATATCAGATGTTTTCTTCTTTTCCTTTCCTCTCTCCCTCATCTCTGTCGTGACCTATGTGTGGGCTAGTTGTCTCCCAGAGGCAGGAATGAGCCCTGGCCTTGCTTATCCAATAGGCCTCTTAAGAAGGCTTTGTCCACAAACAGACCTGAGGCCAGTGCAGTGCAATTTAATTCAACTCAGTGTGGTGCTGTGGTTTCAATTGCATCCAGGATGCTCAGTCCTTGCAGAGAGATGGGGGGGAAACAGAGAAATGGAGTGCCTGCTTGAGGCTGCTTTACCTTAGTATACTGTGTGTTGCAAAATTGATTCAAGAAGAGATTGTCTGTATTTTCATCATCAGCTTAGAGCAGTAATGGCCAGTATAATCAGAAAACACAGGTTTTGTGTCATAGAAATTATTAAAGGAGTAGAAAGGAAATTACAGCAATGGAAAGAAAATGGTAGATTCTCACCCTTGGCCCCATTCCGAGTCCAGAGTCCCCAGGTTTTATTTATTTATCCGAGATCATTTATCTGGTTAGTGTTTTTTTTTCTTGACACCCTGCTGCAATAAAACACCCTTTAAGAGAATCACTGCCACAGTTAATCCTTACGTGAAACTAGAGATCATTTTGCACCGCAGATTGCCACACTCCCCCCCCCCCCCATGCTGCTACCTGCGGTCAATTCCAGGCATTGTCCATCTCCTTTATTATCAGGCTAATTGCTGCTAGCGTGCGTCGTCAGGTTGATGGAATGTCTATGTAATGCCCCATGGTGTCCTACCTTTAGAGCCCCATCTGCCACATGCGCTCATCGAGGACGGAGACATGACACAGGAGGAGTACGATGAGCATCTCCATGGCCGGAGCGATTTCATCAAGGCCACCAAGAAGGACTCCAGCAATGAGAGGAAAGTGAGTGTGTCATCGATGTCTCAAATAGTAATAAAGAGAGGGGGGCAGCGGCATCATAGTGCTGCATCAAAGACCACACTATCAGAATGAAAGAGTTTGGGGAAGACTGGTGAAGATAAAACATGGCTGCTGTGTTTGTTTTGCATATTCTGATGAATTTTCGATAGTGTCAGGTAATGCGGCCATCTTCTTGGTTATTGTCGTAAAAGTCTGGCAAGAGAAAGAAAGAAAGAAAGCCAATGGAAGTTGAATATAGGTTTTGCCATGACACAATTTGCATAATTTAAAGAAGGAAAAATAACAATAATCAAGTCATCATTAATGAGATGATTAAAAATGCATACAGCTCTGATTTTGCTTCAGCCAGCCTGCAACAACATTACTAGTGCAATTTATACACTTATGAGGAAAAAAAGTGTGTGTCAGTGCAGCTTGTCCTTCATTTACTACATCTTAGCTGTGATTACATTGTCAAGTGACCGGTGGACCTCAACAGGAGAAAGAGAGAAAGCACTTAGCCATAAAACCATGTGTGATAAAAAGGGGTTTCTATGGAAACCCTCCAAAGGCTCACCACATTCTGCCTGGACCTTCCTGCACATGTGTGACTGATGTGCTCTTTCTCCCTCTTCGAAATCAGTTGGGTCTCTTTTTGGATGCTCCCCCCCAGTTAGCTTCTTTGAGTGTTAAATTATAGCTTGCATAAATGAATAAAAAGTCCAATTACTTCATGCTGACTGATCGCCCATAATTCATGCCTTTTCACTATCTGACTGTGTTGAGTTCTCTCTTTTTCTTTGGCCTTTTCTCCTTCTACACATAGGTAGATATCATTCACAAGCGTCTGCATAAGGACATCCTCCACAACCCTGTGGTCATGCTGAACTTCTGCCCTGATCTCAAGTCCATCAGCTCAGACCTGAGGAAGGTGCATGGCGAGTTCATCTTCCTCCTTGACCGCAGCGGCAGCATGAGTGGGGTTAACATCAATCGTGTGAAGGTACACAGCTAAGGTCCCTCTAAATACGGTGTGTGGCGTTATATTTGGCTTACTTAGGGACAGATGCAAATACAGTACTGTGCAAAAGTCTTAGGCACATGTAAAAGAAAAAAAGTAAAGCGAAGATGCTTTCAGAAATAATTAAATGTTTCTAAATATCAAAAAATGTATTATAAATAGCAGTCTACTGACACACTAATGCAGAAAAAATGAATAAGCATCTAAGACGCAATTTATATAAAAACTCAAGACTTTTGCATAGTACTGTATATTACTAGATTAATTCACACATTGATAAACACATCAGTTTTATGTGTCACACGCTATCACCAGTCCCTAGATGGGTTTTTCTTAAAAAAAGCCATTGAAATGTGTTGCATTTGACAACAAATACATTCAAATGTGTATGTTTTAAAAGAAATGAAATAAAAAAAATAGCTGAAGCGTCAAATAAAAATTGATAATGAAAATGATATCTCATCGGAGGCAATGTAATTGGATTCTAAGCAACACAGCCGCTCTATTTCCTCAGTCTTTGGAGATTATATATGTGGTTTGCCAACAGTTTGAAGTGAGGTACCTGTAGACTAGTATGCTGATTAGGCAAATTGCTATTCACCAAAGGTGATCCAACTGCTGTCTTTTAGAAGGCAATCTTTCAGGTATTACCAGACATCGTATTGGTTTTCCTCCACACCTCAGAGGCTCAGGATGCTCCCCGACTGAATTTTTAATGTGTCTGTAACTGATTGGGCTGACTGGCTGGCTGCTTGTGCACCAACCCTGCCTTGTGACGCACTGCTCGACGTTCACTTGTGACTCACACTCACAGATTGGGTGTGTCTGACACCACCGAGTCTGGGCTTAAGGCCAGGGTGGGCCTGATGATGATGTAATGACTCTTCACCTCTGTCTGTGATCTTTCAGGAAATACTGCAGAATACCTCAACAGCCTCATGACACTAAAATCAGTGGCAGTGCTCAAAAGCATTGATTTTTATATTTTTTGATATCCTACCTCACAGACACAGCGTAACTCGGTGTGGTCTTATGTGCTGTTCACCTAAATGAAGGTAGAAATAAGTGATACTCTTCTGAATTGCCCCTCTGTTATAGAAGTGTAGCAGATAATGGATATTCCGATATTATGTGGTGCTGTTTCAAAGCCTTTAGCTTGAGAGGAAATGGTGAAACGGAGCCTATTTACTCCTTCTTGAGAATGACACACTTGAATGCCAGGAAGACAACTGCGTAGATGAGCATGTACCCACTGAACCTGATATCAGTAGAGCTGTTTAAACAGTTGTATTGCAGTGGAAAGATGTGTGATCAAAACGGTCAACATAAACTATTGGATGTAACGAGCAGAAAGAACTTGCTGTCTTTTTCCTTTATCATTTCAAATATATTTATCTCTTTATAGTCTTCCATATGGTGGCCTTGGCCTTAATGTGCATTGTGTCTGTTTCTCAGGATGCCATGATGGTGATTCTGAAGAGCCTTGTGCCTGGCTGCCTATTCAACATCATAGGCTTTGGCTCTATGTTCAAGTCACTATTCACCACCAGCCAGAACTATGAGGAGGTATAGCAGCTCCGTATGATTAAAGGAGATAATATATACCGTATGCTGCCAGTTTTCACTATCTCTTAGCTGCTTTCCAGTGCTAAAAACAGCGATGAAAAATCTGATACTGTGGATCTATATTAACTCCAGAAGCAATAGTATACGTTCTCCCCTCTTCTTTCCTCTTCATGGTCCAGGAAGCTTTGGGTCTGGCTTGTGAGTATATCAGAAAAATCAGAGCCGACATGGGGGGAACCAACATCCTGGCACCGCTCAGCTGGATCCTGAGGCAGCCGATGTACAGCGGTCACCCCCGCCTGCTCTTCCTGCTCACCGACGGGGCTGTCAGCAACACAGGCAAGGTTATCGAGCTGGTACGCAGCCATGCACGCTACATCAGGCAAGTATTACCATTAACCCACTCAGCCTGTCTGCTGGACTCTATCTTAGGTTTTAGAATACCTGTGCTCAGGTGATTGGGGAAAAAAAATCATTATTGTATGACAAATTACTTTTGACAGCGTCATTATTGTGCCTTTTTGACACTTTGGCAACCTTTGTCACTCACTGTGGGCTCCAAACCCATTACAAAATGAGCCATTTGAGTGTGAATCATATCCGCAGGCACTGCAATACATACCCCAAATTGATATGGATGGGTGTCTGAGGTAGCTGGATTGAACATAACAACGTTATCAGAAGCCACTGCAGCGGCAGCAGCACTGGCACAGAAGATTGGATATGCTGTATTAAAGCAAATGGCTCTCAATAATAAATGCACCCTTTGTTTATACTTATTATGCAAATAGCAAACACACAACTCATTGATAACATGTAATCAAATCTAAGGGATTGTCAGGGGCTTAAATGCAACCCCTGGTTATTGAGCTATAATCCTCTCAAAATGAAACCTGGGAAAATGCACCTTATAGAAACAGCTGTCTCAGTATAGTACCGTATTCTGTCAGTACAAACAGTCTGTCAGAGGGGCAACATCTTATGTTGATAGCTATTGTAGATAAAACAGCATTTTTTTAAAAAAACGTACAGCAACAATAAGGAAAAGGGAATGCTCCCTGCATGGCGCTAACACCAGCTGTCAACTGAGAGTGAACACCGGCGGCACAATAGATCCGCAGTATAGAGGGAAATCATTTCATTTTGCCACTTGCATCTATAATCTCACACTGTGAATACCTCTCCTGAGTCATTCTGTAAATAATTGACTTTTGTCTTCCCCCTTTTAATGGATGAGTGCCCCCAGATGATTACATTAGTAGCACAGAGCTTGGCCAATTCATCCACACATCCTGGGTCATTATCACACTATGCTTACAAATCAGCACAACCAGTCAGAGACCAGAGCAAATAACAGTGACTCTCTGTTCCAAAAACCCATGCCAGATTTGTAGCTATGCAAAAAGTCACATTTCCTTTTTTTTTCCTCTTTGCCCCCATCAAATATGCAAAGGGCCATATCTAGTGGCATGAGATCATTATCTAATCTGTTTGTGAGGAATGGAATTGACAGACCTACGGCTTTAACCATGATGAAAATGCTGCATCAACAAACCTCCCTGGAGAACCTTGAGAAACTGCAGGCATGCCTTAACTTTCCAGAATGAAAAATAATTTCCTGTTTGGCTCTGTCTAGGTTTTCCGCGGCTGTATTTGACAAATTAGATTATTTATGGAACTTTGTTATGGGTTTGTGTAATATATTGTGATGCACCACAGCATCTCTTAGCTCTGTGAAAAAGTACACATCACTGGGAGATGCCTCTTATTAGGCTCCCATATCTCGAGATCTGTCCATGGAGCTGCAGTGTTTACTGTGTGTTTGTGCAGATGTTACACATTCGGCATCGGACAGAACGCGTGCAGGAGGCTGGTGCAGGGGCTGGCGACTGTTTCCAAAGGAACAGCGGAGTTCTTGGCCGAGGGGGAGAGGCTGCAACCCAAGGTACTTATTTCAAATGACATGTGTATCCCTATCTGCGACAGCCAGCTATTGAAGGTCACTGGGGGGCCATTATGCAGCGGTTGCAAAGTGTTGAGTGCCTGCCACTGTTACCAATTAGTAAATCATTCTGTCAACGAAAACAGTCATTAAAAATTGTCCCCTCGACAGCAAAACCCTCACTTTATTTATTAGTCGGGCCGTATTTTATATCTGAGATGGAGAAACACTATTTATTCTGTCTAGAAAGATTTGAGTTTCAGTTTACTTACTTTTACTCCACAGATGATTAAGTCCCTAAAGAGAA
This sequence comes from Centroberyx affinis, assembly GCF_046629955.1. Classification (NCBI taxonomy): domain Eukaryota; kingdom Metazoa; phylum Chordata; class Actinopteri; order Beryciformes; family Berycidae; genus Centroberyx; species Centroberyx affinis. The sequence continues at coordinate 99,970 of NW_027279715.1, forward strand.
CCTTGTCTCCGGTACTCAGTGACATTGCCATCGAGTGGCTCTTCCCCGAGACCAAGGAAGTGCTGCTTTCCCCTGTGGGCAGCACCTTCCTGTTTCCAGGAGACTGTCTGATTGGCTACAGCGTGGTTTGCGACACCACCCGCTACCACTCCAACCCCAAGTCTGTAAGTGTCTGTAAATGATGATTTTCGGTGCTGTCAAGAGGCTTCCCATTTCGAAAAGAGAAATCTTAGTAATCTTAATATGTATATCTTCTTTTCTTCTATGTTCAGTTCGCTAAAGAAAAACAATGTTAAAAATATGTCAAAACTCTCTGTTCCCTATGAAAAGTGAATCCTACTGACTTGAATAGGACTGACGCCGAGTGTAAATTAGCTCTCTATCAGGCCTTGTGAATGGGAGTACATTGAAGCACTTGACTCGGATGTGTCACCTACTCTAACTCTCAACAGGATAAGAGGAGGCGATACAGCATGATGCGCTCCAATGAGTCAGCTAGCTCAGTGTTCTACCACTCTCAAGAAGAGGGCTTTGACGGTCAGGGGTCCCACAGGGAAACACACTCTGGCGCTCTGTATGACTTCTACCAGGACTCCCTGTCAGAGAGCAGCCCGCTCAGCGTAGAGCAAGACACCATGGGTAAGAAGCCATATGTTTCCAACAAGAGGGGATTCCTTATTTTGTTGTTATACCACTGTCTTGAAGTGACAATCTGCGTATTTTGGTTTTGGTGACATCTTTAGTGATAAGTGGTCATTGCTCAGGTGTTTTTGCGCTGCACTTCCCAGATATATCAGTGTGTCCACTACTGTGACGTTGTTTTCCTTGGATTTTCTGTTGATGCAGTTTGAATTTCTGTAGGTGGCGCTCTTTTCTTTGTCTGTTCAGCCATGGTTGCTATCGCAGCTACCCGGTTCTTCTATTTACCCAAAACAAACTGCTGTTGCGTGTGTAAAATACATACGCTGTCTGTGCGCCAGAGGATTTTTCCTGGGAATGCCCTACCAGACACCGGGTGTTTAGAACCACAAATGTAAAAGTTTTCATGAACTGGCTATAGGTTGAATCACTATTGTGCTATATCAATCTCCGATAGAGAGGAGCAAAATTAACATTTATTCTATGATCTGGCAGTCTATTTGGGTGCAGGGTGTATTTCTGCTCAGAATGTCTTCATGTCATTGAACAAAACTTCAGGGATGGACAGTAAGACCTCACCGAGGAGGCGTGCATACAGCACCAACCAGATAGTGGACTACAACCCAGCGAAGAAGGTGTACACCCCCAGTGACCCCAGCTCCATGGTGGGGAAGAACCCTCTGAGGAGAGCTAAAGTCCAGGAGCTGATTGGCCAGACGAGCCCTGAGCACGGGACACACTGGAAGAACGACTACCAGGTGTGGCCCCAGACACAAAATACTAAAAGCCAGGGTTTTATCTGTTTTTGTCCCAGTGACACAAAGGCAATTTAGTTGCAGTACACAGATTCAAAGCCAGTGCGCTCAAACTGAGCTTTCTTGCAAGAAATTTAAGCCAGAGTTGCTCTTAGTTTGATATTACACATACACACATCCAGATACAAGCACATGATAAGCCACAATCTCTTATAGTTATATAAGTAGGATTTTCTTTTTATTTTATATCCTATTTCATTTTGTCCTTTTATAGGAAAGCAATATTTATGTTGAGACTGCGGTGACAAATGAGGAATAATGGGTTGAGAAACAGACATCTGACCCTTGTCTGGGCTGGAGTGTAATAAAGAATACAAAAGAGGAATGTGCTGTCTTCGGTAATGAGGGCCAAAATTGATGAATGATAATTAAGTTGGAATGTTGCTTAGGGAGTGTCTCAGTATAATCAAACAAAACACACTCGTCTGTGGAGATATTACATCCTCTCTATTGCATATTAACCTGAGGATCCAGTATAATCATAAGAATCCAAAGATGGAGTATTATGACTATAATCCATATCTTGCTTAATATGTTCAACAACAATATGTCAATCACTGAATATGTCAATCACTGAATATGTAATCATTACAAAAAATGCTTCTGTTGCTGTGAATGCTGCAGATAGTGAATTAATTTGAATTATTCTAGGGAGGCTATAGTATTGCACAAAACCACATCTTATTCATCTGACCTACAGTATATAGACGTTTCCATGTTTTCCAAACTATTTTATAAGAGGTAGGAATTATTTTTTAACGTGAGCATCGAAACCTATTTCTTATTTCGGAACAAGTACAGTCTACAGATCTACAGTCTGCAAATCACTTTTAAATTGAACTTAGAAATAAGACCTTGAGTGATCGTGGTAAAATGACCAGAATTCCAATCAACAGATGAAGTCACAGTAATTTAGATTAGAAAATATTAAAATATTGTTTTACGCATGCTGTCACAAGCCGATGCCAATCATCTTCCACCAGGGTATTTTGACTGAATAATCAATCGTGTTTTCTGTTGTATTCAGCCGCAGCTGGCGAGCCTGTGTGCCACATCTTCCAGGGGACGTCCTGCCAGCTGCCACAGGCCTTTCCCTCAGCAGGAGGGGCTTCTGCAGCAGGAGGCCGACTCCGAGCCTCATTTCCATCCCCAGCCTCAGGCCAACCCTCTGCCCGGTAGCAGCGTGCAGCCTGCCGCTCGCAGCACCGCTGGGGAAGACGGATCGAGATCCTCCACCGACAGCCCGTCTGTCAGCAGCATCGGAGATACGGGTTAGACCAGAGCAAGGAGCGGCACTGTTCACTCACCGGCATTCATTTTTATGGGAAAAAGAGTTAAATATCTTAAAAAGAGTATCAAAAAGTTGAATATATCCGCACATCTCTTAAAGCAACTGAGCATTTTAAAGTTGGATTGGAGTCTCTACGTGAAGCATGTTAAAATGCTGCTATAATAATAAAGACATAGTGGTATGTATGGACATGTGAGTCCATAGCATATTACTTACTACATTATTAAATTGACTGGACTTGCTACATACAGTATGGCATGAAAGGACTGACATGTGCATGAATCATTTGTCAGACACATTATGACTTAACCCTCTAACATAATGAAGCATTATGTCAAAGCAATTATCCTGTCAAATCTCAGATGAAAGAAACATAGAATCATCGTTGTAGTCAAATTACAAACCCTTGAATTCAAGCCAAGACCAAATTACAGTGGAGTTTTTTGAGTCTGTGTCAACGTCCTTAAAAGTTTCAGTCAAAACAGAGTTCTTCCTAAATCTCAGTTGAGAACAGCTGTGCTCACAGTGGCAGTTAGTCGGGGACCTTGCCTCAGTGCTTCGGCAGTTGCCTGAAGTGTCCTTACGAATGATAGCGCAGAGAGGCGGCGTGTAGGGAAGACAGGAAATGTTCTTCTATATTTAGAAAATTAGCCAGGAAATGAATAAAACCAAATAGCTTGCTTATTAGCAAACAGTTATTTGTTGGCCATTAGAGCAGGTTGAGCACAGAGAGCTTCGGGCTTATAGCGAGTGATAAATTAAAATTAACACACTGCCAGTTTAAGCCACGAATCCAGTCACAAGTGATCAGTGTCAAGTAACAAGTACAAGTGGAATCTGAATCCAAGTGGAGTCACAAGTTACAGAAATTGAGCCACAAATTTCCTTGGATTGCAGGACTCAAGTTCTGCAACCTTGGAAAGAGTAAATACACAGTGAGCGCAAAAAATCACATCCAGGGATGAAATGTTGCTCCTGTCATATTTCAGACGGCTACGGCCACCAGTTATGCGAGGCAGAAACCCCGCAGGAGAGCCACGTGTCAGACCTGGGTGCTGCCACCCGAGGGAAAAGCAACTGCAAGGCCGTGGTGTCGGGACTGCTGTGTGGGAAACCGGTGAAGTGGGAGGTAGTCTTCGATATCGAGCCCTACCTGAACGGCCGGGAACGTGAGGAGAAGGTCCACGAGGAGCTGTGGAACGAGACCTTCCACCACCTGGCCGGACGCTCCATCATACAGGACTTTGAGCACATGGCGGACAAGGAGTGCGAGATTGAGCATGGTGCGCTATTGCTGTATTTCAGTGTTCATTGGAAAAATTTAGGGATGTTGAGCACATTTGAGGATTTGAGGACTATGCAATGACCCATTTTCTTAAAACGAAAATTGCTCTGTCATCCACTTATGTCTTATTTGTGTTCAAAATGAAATAATACATTGTGTTTATATTTCACAGGCTCTGGCAGGAGGTACCAACTATATGCTATCCACACCAGCAAGGCCTGCAATATACTAAGCAAATACACAGCGTTTGTTCCCATTGATCTGGACACTAATGAGTATTTGCAGACATCTATTGAATACATAAACTCTGGTAAGTCATCATACTATAAAGCAAGGAATCTCTGTCTGTATGTGTGTCCTTCGCATATCTCGAGAACCGTTCGTCCGATCTATTTCACACTTGGCGGGTGTATTGCTGGGGACCCAAGGACGTGCAGTGTCGGATTGGACACGTGACACGTTCAATATTAATAAACTTTGAATAAACAAGCGAACAGCGCTCTGTGCAGCAGCGGGGCTCAAAGCAAGCGACTGATAGCCTACGCCTATTGTGGGGTTTTTTTTGTGAACGGGCACTGCACTAGTATGGATTTAATGTGTGGAAGTTAAGATTACTTATAGAATCTGTTCTTTGAATAGGGACTCGCAATAATGCTGTCCTCAGTACTAAAATAGCAAAAATAGCAACCTGAAGTAAAATCATAGGAAATTTTACTTCAGCTAGGGAAGTAAGGAGACTCTAATCTGCGTTGTCATGTCTTTTATGTCAAGAGACGTAACCTGGAACCTCACAGACAATGAATTGGAGACTGACTTTACATTCAAATGAGCTTTCTATCTTTGCAGTTATGATCCAGAAAATTTAAAGTCACCCTGGATGTGCCATTGCATCCATAAAATCCTTCTCCCATTCACTGTCGATGGAGCAATTGGCTGTCTTGTTTGTTATAGCTTATAGCTTTGGGAGAGACTTACTTGTGTCCACACATTTAGACTGCAGCATTTAAGATCAGCCTAGATCAAATATCATATACATAAAAAGCTATTGGGTGTTTCAGGTGAAGGTCTGAAGAGGGGCTCCCACTCCAGCTCTCGTTCAGGCAGCAGGAAGAACAGGGGGTACTCCATCGGACTGGGCCGCTCTCAGTCCGGCTGCATGTCAGAGGAGGCTGAAGACGTCCTGCTGCCCAACAGTAAGACTGAGGCTGTGTGTCTACATGGGACCTGTGTTTACAGCATTGGCTTCTATTTGCATTTACATGACATATTAGGTATTTAGCTGATACTTTTTAATCCCAAGTGACACATGTTCTTAATTTATTTTTCACCACACAATCATGTGAGAGCAAAGTGCTAGGAAAAGAAATAAAATAAGAGCTCAAGAAAGAGATAGAAGGGATTTTTGTTTTTGAGAGAGAGCAAGTGGAGTGAGTAAAGAGGGAATATCATTCAGGGGGTGAAGGTGATGTGAAGTACTTCTCGAAAAGATGAGTTTTCTGCTTACGGCAGAAGATTTATGTTTATACGTATTATTATTATTTATCTTTGCTTGAAATGGAAAGCATGCGGTCTTGCGTGCACTCACCAGCATTGAGAGCTCGCCATGCTGCGTGGTGAAAGATAAAAATACTTCAACTTCAGCAAAAGGGCACAATTTTTAAAGCTGGTTTGCATTAGTGACATAGCAACAGCAGGAGCCACGACTAGCGCACTCTTCGATCATCTGCTTAGCACTGCCAGTCAAAAAAACAAGTGCACAGTGGACACAGACCATGATGGATCATATCAGTCCTGTCAAATAATGCTGCTTATTCACCAGACTCATGTACAGTTTGGTTTTGGGGAAATGCCGGGAATTAATTTGTAAGGAAAAAAACGGTTGATACTTTTGACACAAAGAACTTACACTTTGTTGACACTTTTCAAGTTAGATTATTAGAAATCTTTTGAATCAATGTGTTAGGTGGCGAGGATGGACTCTCTCCATGCAGCACCCCCTCTTCCTCTGGTTGGGAGAGATGCAGCTTTGCAGAGGGTAAGTTCAACATGTCAAGCAGTCCATGAATGTGATGTCTCTCATCAGTTTGTCTCCATCAAGACCCTTTAGATAAACTGTCAGGCAGTCTCTTGTCATTTTCTGCGGAATGTCCTTTTATTGTTCCAAATGTGAAACATGAGATTATTGACATTTCAGTCCCTTTTGTGGTGAGAGAAATCAACACAATTTTGCGGTCTGCACTGAGAAGCCCTGTATAGATCTTTTCTACAAGCACATATGGAACATGCACGCACACACGTACACACACGCACACACACACACCTACACACACACACACACATATTAAAGGTTAGCTTGGAGAGAGATGGCTGCTAGGCTGTATGACCTCTGCTGTCACTGTTAGATCTCAGTGGGTGTCTTTTACCTCTTGACTATGTGAAAGAGTCAGGTTGAGAATTAAATAGAAAAGAAACATATCACATATTTGTTTCTCTCTCTCTGTATGTCTCTCTCTCTTTCTCTCTCTCTCTCTGTCTCAGCCTCCCAGAGGAGTCCATCTGTGACCTCTGACCAATCGCAGAAATCTGTGGAGAGCCTTTTCTCTGCCAGGTGGGGAGATGTAGGGAGTCATGCTGAATTGGAGACTGTCTGGCCATAAATACACTGTTGCTGCTAGCAGCCCTACCCCTACATATGCTGACTGAGCAAACACAGGCACTTCAATGAAATCAGCGATTCATACCTTGGTCATCTATAATATAGAAATTCCTATTCTGTTTAACTCTTTTCTATCCATTTCTGTGGCCTGATCTTGATTTTCTAGAGGATGCTATGTCGAGGTCATGTATCAGGGCAGCACCAGTCTATTCCACAATGTCAGATGAATGGCCCTTTCTTCTCCTTTCAAAAGAAAAAAATAGAAAAAATACCTCATTTAAAAAACTTGCCCTTGATGTAAAGGATTTCTATTATCTGACAATCTTCAGATGGACCAGAGTAATCAAAGGAAATGATTACTATTCTTGATAGTGACTGGTGTGGGGTTTTTTTCATTAGATGAATCCACAAAAGGAATGGAATGGAAAGGAATGTAATAGACCTGATGGAAGCAGTAGATAAAAGCTACAAGTGGTGTGTGTTACATAATGCACTGTGGCTTATATCTGTCTCTCTCTGTCTCCTGCAAGACTGGCCCTCAGCAGGACTCGCCTCCTGACTCGGGCTGCCAAAGGATTCATGTGTCGATCACACAGCAAGTCTGGTGATTCAATTGGAGAAAGTGACAACGAGAACAAAGACTACATTCCACTGGTGGGTATCAGATCCATAACCTTAAGTGCACCCGGAGTGCTATGTATAATGTCTGCCAATGTGAATATTCTGTCAATCTCCATGGTACTTAGTTAAGCTTTTTCTTAGGTCTTCAAAGATATGTACACATTTTGGGGTATGTCTGACACTGAATGGTTTACTTGTAGAATAAAAAATAAAGCCTTGAAGTGGGTTTGTGACTGGAATTGTTGCTGCTTTGAATCTATCAGGGAAAACTTTATACTTTGTTTCCTTTTCCACAGGTGTCGTTGCAGTTGGCTAGCGGGGCTTTTCCCCTGGACACGGCTCTGTGCGATGCCATTAACGTGCCCATGGACAAGCTGAAGTGGACCTCCCCCTTCACCAGCCACCGGACCAGCCTGGGCCACCTGTCTCACTCGGGCAGCCGCCGCGCTGAGAGCACCGACGACGGACACAAGTTGCCGTCTGAACCGGAAACGTCTCAGCAGCAGCAGCAGCCTGCAGAGCTGGTCGTCAGCAGCCACAGCCCTTCTCCTCTGACCAGGAGTCCCCGGACCGAGACCGGCCCTTCCTGTTTGGTCTGCCCATCCAGCTCCTCAACTGCTGAACCCCCTCTCTCCCCCCACTCCCAGATAGACAGCGGGCGGGGTTCTGAGTCAGAGAGCCTGGAAACGCCCCCGGCAACAGCCTCCCCCGGCGCCGTGCTGAGGAGGATGCTTGATCCAGAGAGCATGGTGTGGGCCACAGCTGTGGCGCTGGCCTGGTTGGAGCACAGCTCGGCCAGCTACTTCATAGAGTGGGAACTGGTAGCCGCCAAGGCCAGCATGTGGTTGAGTGCCCAGAGCATCCCGGAAGGCCGGGATTTAGCCTCCATCAAGGCTGCTGCCAACCAGCTCTTCATCATCCTCAGACACTGGGATGAGAACCTGCAGCTCAACATGCTCTGTTACAACCCTAACAGTGTCTGAGACACGGACCTTTGAAAGTACTTAATCCCACATGATACTATGCTAACTGAGGCTGTACTATTCTTTGTTCTACAGTATGCCTTCTGGAGTCTGATTTTGTTGTTGCAGTTGTGAGCATTGTGTAATTGGTCTTTTGTGTGATTCTCCTCCGAACATATCACAGGCTCTTCAGAGGCACCATGTGCAAGCTATTACCTCGCCGGTGCCATATACTGTAGCTGGATCCCTGCTAGCATGGGATCTGATGAGTTATGCCAGAGATTTGAGTTTCACTGAGAAGAATGTCAGTGTTTAATAGCTAGCATGCTGGACCGCTGACCATCAACAACTGAGAAAATCTATTATTTTCATCATATTGATGTCTGGTTATGGAGAGAATGCTACAAAACAATGCTAAGAGAAAGCTGTTCCAATCATTTATGTTCTATATACTGTTTTTAGATCTTCACAGTGATTTCTGAATGCCTTGTGTTGTGAAAAAAGACGTCACATGAAAAGACTATCCAGCTGCCGCTAACTTACTAGCAATGCTACCAGTCTGTCTCAAAGCCTGTTTGCATCACAGTGTTTTTAATTCTTGGCATTTTGCAGTCTGATGACAGCGGAGAAAGTAAAATATGCAAAAGGCTAGACAAAATACAAAACATATATGTAAAGATTTGGCTCTATGAATACATATCCCGGTTTCTTATTTCTGGATACATATTTTTTTCACTTCTCTGGGTATGTCTATCTCACAGTAGAGGTTCTGATCAAGCAGCTGTTTTGCTTTTCAATTCAGAGGGAGTGACCGACATGAGCGATATGGGCAGTGATGAACAGTCCTACTCTGTGAATGCGATGAGAGGCCCTTGCTAGTCTTATTACTCTCACAACTCATCTACCGCAAGTGCCTAACCATGGTTTAAAAGTCTGCAGAATGTGTAGATGTGTTTCTCTTGTAATCTATTCATTAAATTCTGTTTTTATGTTTCCTTCCTTGCAGTTTTATCAACTTGAATAACGGCCAGTTCTTTTTTCTCAAATATTATCTTTCTTTTTCTTTCTCTTTCTTTCTTTCTTTCTTTCTTTCTTTCTTTCTTTCTTTCCTTCTGTCCATGCATGTTCTCTTCAAGCATGTTTCAGTATTTTGCTTTTTTTCCCTCCCTTATTCCATTACAGTGTTGTTTTTTACTCAGGTATATTTTTCTCCACTCAGGCTGAGTTGCATCTATCCTCCTGCATGGGCACAAGTGTTTATGTTATGATGTTTCATGACTGGATTGTGATATTGGGACCAATTGTGCAGCATTTTTGCTCTCTGAGATGAGAAATAGATGTCAAACAGTAATATTTTAGTGCTGTAATTTGCAGTGACAAGTGCACCTGTAATTGTGATAAGTTGTATTTTTCATGTATTGGGGTCAGTTGTATAGTACAGTACCTTTCAAATTTGCCGTGTGCGTCTATTAAAATGATTATTGACTGTTTGAGGCTGTTGAAAGCTTCTGGTGTGCGTTTATAAATGTCTATGCTATGACAAGATCTGCAGGTGCATGTAATAAAATCTTTCCACACCCACCCTCCAGGTTCTATAGTTATTATTGTCCCACTCATGATAACTAAATATCTCAACAAAGTAATACTTAATATTTCCAGTACCACACAGAAATCATCATGTCTGCTGCCTTTCTAACAGGTCCCATGGTGAGAGACTTATAGTGTCTTGAATGAATTAATATTTATTTGTCCGTTAGGAAATTTGTTCTGTACAATCGTCGGTAGCAAACGACAAACAAAAAGAAAAGAAACATCATCACAAGACAAACAGGACATCACATTAATGTCATAACAGGACACAAAACATACATGATTGGAAATGCGGGGGAAATGGGGAACAGTGGTGAACAGTGATCAGAGTCCGTTGTTGATTAGTCCTATGGATGTGGGGATGAATGTTTCCCTCTCCTGCTGTTAGTAAGTGCTGTGATGTCAAGGTGACATCAACTGCATCAGGTATATTTCTTCCCTGGGTTACACAGCCTGTGCCTCATTAACAACAAGAGGAACCATACGACCCCCTTTGAAATCAAAGAGCTCATTAGGGAAACAAGACATCAACAATACTACCCACCCGATTACATGGTAAAGCATGTACACGAACAGCATGTATATGATGTCTAACAAATTGAGGGAAGGAGGGAGAGTTAGAGAGGGAGAGTGAAGGACTGGAGAGAGAGAGACAGATGACAGACTGAGGTTTAGGTAAATGACAGCTCATTAAGGTAGTGCCAGATGATAGCCATCTTCAACCCTGCTTCAGAGATCAAACAAAACACAACACTGCTTTGAAGAGCAACAGACCTATAAAAGGTCCCCCCCGTGTTAACAAAAAAAAAGGCCTTTGGCATTATTGGAAGATACTGTGCAGTGTTTCTACAGATTTGCATAAATCAAATTATCTGACCATGTACTAAGAGATGCATTGTGGTTATATATACTGTATATTTGAATGCAACTGCAAACATAACATACCTATTAATTTCCCCAATACACTGTGTCCTGCAAATGATCTTATAAGAACTTTTTGACGTGTGTTGTTGCTAGGCTACTGCCTCTGTAAGATATTGTAAGAGAGACTCTATTGCCTGAACTAATTTCATGACATTTACAGTATATCTAAAATTAACTAATATCTATTTATTTTTTTAGCTAACACAGTAGAGTTTGTTTCAAACAAAAGCTAATAGTCTTTGCATGGACTCATTTGGGAAAAACATGTTGTCTCTCTCTGGAAACTATATGATGCAGAGTGTGCTCCACAGAATTTTGTGCTAATTCACTGATCATGATGGGTTAACTAATCCAAATACTAACAGGAATATAGAAATATGACATAGGTAGCAATTATTTTATCAATAATGATACTTACGTTTTATGACATCAGATCAATATCCAATAGGGGAAGGAAAGTATGGGTCTTAACATGAATCTACTGTTGTTCCCATGTCTGATGGTTTGGCTTTTGCAATTAGAAAGGTCTCCATAGCAACTGCAGGATCTGTACCCATGTTTCTGGCATGGAGTCTTGGATAATTCACAGGCATTTTACGGAGACAGGTACTCTATGGGGTTAAGTTTAAGGAAGGAGGCTGGTGAATATGCATGAGGACACAGGGACAGAGGTCACAGGACAAGTCCCCTCTCTGCACCTCTGGCTGTGGCAGACTGGAAGAGCCTACAGTAGTATTTGGTCTACAGCTTGAGGCTGATATCCTCTAATTTGAGCTTGAATTGAAACTCTCCTGGGATGTTGCAGCCTCGAATATGGGTTGCTATGGTTGCAGTATCAAAATGACAGCAGCACAAGGTACTTTGATTGTAATTAAAACAGCACATCATGGCCAAATGTGCAGACTGACCGTTGGTCATCACTGGCTCTCTCATTGGTTACAGGAATCAGCCAAAAATGTCACAACAAGAGGCAATACTCATGGTTCTGCAAGTCCCACAAATATGACAAGGTGAACTACAGCAAGATCATTTGACTGGTTAATGCTGACACCCTATTACATGGAAAAGCATGTGCACGTGCTGTCTAACAAATGGAGGGAAGGAGGAAGAGAGAGTGAAAGGGGAGAGGGATACAGAGACAGAGTGGTCCATCACCACAGCTAATTAAAACAGAGCCAGATGATACCTATCTCCATCCCTGTCTGAGAGAAGCAATTCTCAGGGTTCGACAGGTTTCACAAACATGACAAGGAAAACAACAGCAATATCATACGGATGGTTAATGATGACACACTACATGTTACACCCTATTACATAGGCTACTGCTCAGTATTTCCATTATTCTTAATTTCCTCAATTGTTGTTATATTGAAACCAAACTTAGTACCGCTGTGCAAGGTGATGTCTTTGACAGTCATGACAAGGAGCAAATGAATAAGGCACTGAAATTGAGTTAGAATTGCTTCAATTCAGGGACAAAATGATTCATATCTTGTACATATCTGTCATCTTTTCAACACTTCCTTATCATTTCCCACACTAGGGACATGCGTTCTCTGCATACCTAGTGTCATGCCATTTGGAAGTATATAAGGTTCATCAGAACAAGATTTTAACTGTAGCAAAATCAACAAAATGGTAAGCCAATCTGTTTCAACCCAATGCTGAATGTGGGTGTGTTGTATGCATCCTTTATGCGATCAACTCAGCAGAGAGATAATCAATACTAAATTAAGTATAAAGCACCTCACAAAGACTGTCAATATTCATTCCCTCGCTAAAAGGTTAGATTTGCCTGACGGTTAACAATTGTCATTGGCAGGATACAGCAAAGTAAAGCCTCTCACCCACACATTATCCCACTCAGGTCCCCATGATACAGAGAAAGCTTGTGAAACCCACATGCACTCTGGCACTGAACAAACTGTAAAGTTATAACTATTGTGGGAAATTATTTTCAGGTTAGGTAAGGAAAAAACTGGCACATGGAAGGAAAAAAACAAATCCATCTGAAAGTGAAAGTAGTCCATAAAGCCTCATGTCCTCGGGCTTTTACCAGTGTTGATAGTCTAACTGGGGAGGTCTGATCATTCATCTAAACACATCGTATTACATTTTCTAACTCTAAACCCCCTGTAACTACTGCCAGGCCATAAAAGGCTGCTGTAGTTGCAGAAGCGAAAGCCCGGGTGTGGGAGGAGATCGGAGCGGCCATGGAGAATGACTTGCAGGCACAACCTCGCTAGGAATGAGATCATGGATACAAGAGACTGAAATTAAGTTTCTTGACAGGGTGGCTGGCCCCAATCTCCGTGAGAGGAGCCAGATGAGGTGGTTCAGGTATTTAAGGTAAGGATGTCTCCTGGGGCAGTATACTGGGAGCAGACCCCAGGGCAGACCCAGGACACGCCAGAGGGACTACAACTCCCAGCTGGCCTGGGAGCGCCTGGAGATCCACCAGGAAAAGGACATCTGACCTGCCCTGCTTACCCTGTTGCCCCCGCAATCTTGACCTGGATAAGCAGCTAGACAATAGATGGATAGATTGTAGGAGAAAAACCCCTGCAATCACACTACACTGCTATATTTATTACACTGCAATCATGCCACATTGACTCCCTTACCATTATTGTGGCAGCAGTAACTTAAAAATGAAAGAGGGTACTTGGAGGTTACCAGATTCAAATCCACAGACGAGCTGGGAAAGTGAGTGAGTAGTGCTCTCCCCTCATTCAGCAACTATTGCTGAGCAAGTGGCTTGAACAAGGCACTTCACCCTCAAATGCTATTGCGGAGTTCTATCACATCCTGAGAGACGCATGGTCAAATGTAGATGACACACTGATAACAAGTGTGTACATACTGTATGTGTGTAAAATTAACAGAGCACATGCAAAAGAATGTGATTGGCTCTAAATGAAGCATCTACGATAGATATACACTGGGTTTATTGTAGGTTAGATCATAATAAAAGACAAAAAATACATCTTATTGCAGGCATAAATCATCTTACCTTTCATATCTACACAGCAAGCAATACCTCCACCCACACAACCATCATAAACTTTCACAACACACAGGTCTATTGACAGTGTGTTTTCAGTGAGGAATACTCTCTAACACAATTTATTATAGCAGCTTGTACTCCCTTGGCAGGATACAGAATGGAGGTTTGAGGTCTAATTGAATCCAGCCTGCTATATCATAGTTTCTTTTTAATGTGAGCCACTTCAAAAACAAACATAAGTGGTGGCACTCTCTAGCTCACCACCATGTCCAGAGGCAGGTCTTGGGGTACAACAACTATAAAAATGAAGCTTGTCTCAACTTTGCAGCAACTGAACTGGGGGCGCGGGAGTTAGGAGGCTGATGAGCAGTTGCCATGGCAACTGTTGGTGTTTTTCCATGTGTGTTTTACTGCTGCCGTGTGTTATCATAGTTGCAAGGAAAAATCACCTGAACGGGCTCATTTTGCTTTGGGTTCCCAAGTGTCCCTTTGAGCAAACATTTCCAATTGATTTTTTTTTTTTAAGAATTAAATTTTAAAAAAAAACTATATATATACATCTGGCCACTTCTTGTTTTACTTTTCTGCAATTCTCTCTGCATCTCAATGACAGTTCTTATCACTTATTATCTTATCTATCTCACAGTTGTTAGTCATCTTATAGCATTCTTTGTGAAATATCTAAATGTCTGTACTGATACTATGGTATACATCTTCTGTTAAAAGCCAATATGTGCCTATTCATGACTAATTGCCCTAATTTCCCTCTGATGTTGTTTGTTTTTGTACAGGTATGGTCTTCATGCTGACACATTCTAGTGTGACCAAGAAAGTTCAATTTAACAAACAGCACAGAGTCCAAAATCCATTTGGAAGGCAAGAATTCAAATGGGTGTGCAGTGAAACAGGGAAACAAGCTCAGACAAAGGACTGTAAAATGTGCTCCCTCTGATGTTGAAGTCCAATTAAGGAACCTTCTGGTAAATGGTTCCATGGCTAGTATCCATAATTCATCACCTCTTTTCATAGCTGCATAGTGGTGTACTGTGCGTATGAATTAGGAGAACTATGCTCCTTTTTCAGAGACACTCAAAAAGCTCTCTACTGACTCCATCTCAGACAATGTTGTTACTGAAGTCCTCCTACACATATACAAGCACTTTAAATTGTGAATTAAATGAATAATTAAATACAAAACAAATGATTTATCAATTTAGATAAAGATTTGGATCAAGACACTATAGCAGCCTCTAATGTCCAGTAGTAGTAGACTTGTAGAGTTGTGAATCATACAATTCTGCCCACTTCTGAACGCACTATAATAAATAGAATCAACAGCCATTGTCTGTCTGAACAGATTACACAGTCACCTTGTGGCCTGACCTGTGTCTCGTCTGAGAGTTATTTGCATTTTGTTGGTGGTATAATTACTGTCAGAAGACTGAGATCACCTTTGTTTGAGAAAAAAACATAATATCTTTGAGGTTCGACCAATGGACTAGTAATGGCAGGTTCTAAGAACAAACAAATGGGAAACACTGCAAAGTCCTTGAAGTAGATCAGCACGTGCTCTAGTCTCATTTGTGGATATAAAACAGCTAAGTAGGAAGTCAGACTGTGAACTGTCTCCCGAAGTTAGCCATGAAAATACTCAACTGTGCCCTTGAGCAAGACACTTAACCCAGTTCAGTGATACCCACTATGCGACTGACAGCTACCAATAGGTCATTTTTGCTATGTATAAAAATAAAAGTCCGCAAAATACACAAATTCCTAGTATACCACATTTTTTAGTTTTTTGATTTTTAAGAGAAAATGCAAAGAGCAATGTAAAGTAGGTTGCAGGCACATCAAACAGAAATGTCTCTTTGCTTGTGGATACTGCTATTTATCTCTAATTCTGAAGATTTGAATCCAATATCAGTACCTAGAGGTGGATGTGCGGGGAAATGCAATCTCTTTCAAACTGCAAATGGCATTCATTCTTTTTTAAATAAGCGCTGTAGATTGAATGCCGTATGGTAAATATTCCACCTACGTCACCAAGCCTGTGTACGGCTCTTGACATGCAGTTCTTGCATAGTCGTCGTGCGCCATTGAAATTCAAAACTCTTAAGTGGTGCATAATAGAGAGAATGTCTTTGATGGTTCACCCAGTATCAGTACAGCAATAATCCCTGCTGCTAAAAGCACTGCAGGACTAGATTGGAGCTCCTGGGTTTCCATGGTGTTGGACCGGAGCTGCTGCTTTCATGTTTATGGCACAATGAGAAAGAGTGGTTAGCTTGTTAATGCACGACTAATGGTTGAAGCAAGTGCTGTTTTCTAAAGTGAGATCTTTTGGTATCATTTCTTGATTTCTGGGAACACTTTTTATCAGTATCAGAACTACAACAACATAATAGTAATGGAAGCCTCTGACAAGTGAAACTGACGTACATCTAAATGAAAATGTTAAGCAGTCATACAAGTAAACAGCTTTCACAACAACAGCTTGATGGGTCGGTAGAAATAATGGGACATGAACGGAGAGAAAGAGCAGCAAGGATGTAAAGTACAGTATGGACAAGTCAGGGTCAGTTATGAGCCTCCAAAGTGGCTATGATGTGGCTTTGATTGCCATAAATACATCAAGCAAAGAGGAGTCTATAATGTTCTTTCTGCTTATACACTCCCTAGAAGTAGGTTGCTAGAGAGACCGACCGGCTATTGTACGCTCCTGAAAAACAGATCCGTGGACTAGCCTCTGAATACCACTGCCAAGGTACCAGTGTACTGTTAAATAATACACCTGAGGTTTTCTGGAATAATATGGGATCATTAAACGGGATCATTTGAATAATACAGAGCGGTTAAATGTGCCCCCTCTGGAGCCACATGTGGCCCTGCTGCCCTAAAATTGAATCCTACTAGAGCATGTGCCTCTCTTCTACTTCCTCTTCTTCTACTTCTTCTACTCCATCTTTGCTTTCCAACTGTCTGAATAAAAAAATGTTAAAGGTGAGGGAACAACCCACTACCCTTCTCTAAAAACAATGTCATTCTTGACATCAACTTTTTATCCCCTGCCCTTTGCCTAAAAACAAACAATTGCCTACAGTTTATTAGATCAATTCATTTATATGGCTGGATCACTGAGAAAATGAAAAAAAGGAAAAGACAATTTATGCACTTTTGTATTAGGCTTGCATTCCAGATGCTGTATAGTGGCTCTATTCAGTGAGCAGATGCAACACATTGATTGTTGAGGTCAGGTCAGTCACAAAAGCCACTGGTACATTGATTGGATAGATTGGAAATGTAGTATTTCATAAGGTCAAGCGTTGATAAATAGCTCTTAGACAAACACGACATTCAAAATACATTACAGTAAAATATTCCTTGTGATGGATATTTTCAAGTGATGATTGCAGGCAGTTTGTAGCAGCAATAACAATTCAATTTGTTCAATCTTTCTTCACTGTAAACTGAATATCCATGCTTACTGAATTGTTACAAGGATGGAGTGCTCAGCAACTCTAATAAAAAAAGCCGTCCTTCAATTTTTACTGTAGAATTTTTCATTCAATATGATTTCATTGAAATTGATCTATTACATTCTGTACTGCACCATTCTTGAACCAAAAGGTATTTTACTAAATTCACTTTCCTGTTTCCAGTCCAGCAGCAGTGAGAAGTGCACCACTGACTGAACAGTGAAGAAGGGCATGTGCTCTGGACTTTACAAAGTGTATTTAGTGCATGCCTCGCCTATTCATCTTAGAGACCATCTGGTGCCTTTTCTGTTTTGTGGTTCAGCACATCTTCTATCCTGTCACATTCAATCTCAGCTGCAGAAAAGAATTGGAGACATTCACAGTGATTATGTGACTACTTTTCAGTGAGGGAGTATTTTCACTGCCAGCTCACCAGAAGAGTAGATTTAGATTTTTTGTTCAGGTAATAGGCCACCCATACATATGAACTGAGTAGGTACGTGATGTGAGGGTGAGTAAGGGAAGGGGTTGGCATACATCCATATTATTAAAAACAGTGTGCCCTTTCACCCAGCTTGATCTGATCACTTTTGAGTTTCAGTGAAATGTATAACACAAGCCATTTCTGTTGTGAGACAACTGCACAACCATGAAAAATGAGTCACAAAATGCTAACGAGCTGTTGTAAAGTTCTAACATTAAAAAGACATCAACATCCTCCAATTTTCTAAGTCTAATTTTGTAAATATAATAGCTGCTGTGTCCATTCTGCAGTACAACTATATTAAACTCTCCAAAAAGAATGTGGGAAACTAGATGTTTATGTCACCATATGTGTCTGGCATGTGTTAACCAGTTAGTATTTAGTATACAACAAAACTGCCGTATTTATTGTTACAATACAGGAAAAGTTATGAGCTTCGACTAATGGTAATGTACTTATGTCTGCCTTCCCCTTCTTGATCACATCTTTTCCCTTCATTTATAGCAACCTAGTCTCATAATATTGTGTGAAATGAGCATGAAGTCTGAAACGCAGACTACGTGTTGTGGACACAAATTGTGTGAAGATTACGTTCCTCCACCATGAATTGGATTATGTGACAATCGCACAAATTGGACACACCATTTTCATCTGTTCGTCACGTGTAATGGTTAGCTAATGGTTATATTTAGCCAAGTAAAACAACATTGGCTATGTTAATGTTAGGTAACTAAAACAATTTATTTAAGCTTAGGATTAGGCCTTTAGGCAACTACAACTATTTGGTTATAGGTAAAAGCTTATAGGTAAAATAGGTATATATAGGTAAAAAAAAAGTTATAGGTAAAAGCTTTGGTCATGGTAAAATAAGAAAAACTAGCTAAAACTTTAACTCACAGTAGAAATCTTCTAGAGCTGGTAATCAAACCCGGGTTGTTGGACTTGAAGCCAAATGTTTCCACACATCCACCAATCCTTTTTGTGCACGGAGCATTTTAAGCCATCATGCTCATTTCACGAAATTTCAGGAGAACGGCTTTGCAGTTGCATCATGTCCTAGCAACCAATATGCACAAATAATGGCTAAATATATTACAACAACACTGTGAGAGATACCTGAAAAAGATTGTGATGTGGGTGTAAATCAAAATGTTATCCAGGTCCTACTCCAAAGCAGTAGCTTGAAAACAGGCAGCTCAGTTAACCAACAAAGAGATGCTTTTTGGCATTAGCTCCCTATAGCCAGCACGCTAATTTATCAAATTAACACATGACTACTATGGCCTAGATACATTTGCTAGTGTATAAATCAGATGTATTTACAAGACAGTGATGGTTAGCTGACCAGAAGCTATTAGATAGCTAACAGTTGACATCATTGATGCCATATGCAGATATGCATGTCTTTGCATCACAGCACTCAATGCACTGTCCCCTGCCGTATTCAATCCACGAGGACAACGATCCTCCCCTGGGTCACAATGCATTCGGTCCCCGTTAGACCAGAGAGAATCTGTATACTTTCTCCCCCGATTCCTCTGATCCAAAAAGTGTTGGACCAAGTGATTGAGGACAAACTCATTCTAGGAGCCCCATATTGGCCTTCGCAAAACATGGTTTGCAGACATGAGCTTGATGTTCAGGGGGACACCTGGATGTTCCCATTACACACAGATCTCCTGTCTCAAGCAGAGGAGGAAATATTCCACCCGTCCCTGAAGTGGAAGCTTACTGCTTGGCTCTTGAAAGGGAACGCATATTGAATTATGGCCTTCCTTTAGCAGCTTTCTCCCTCAACATTTAAAGTATCTGTCATATCAGCTTTTCATGTGGGCATAGAGGGAACCAGTTGGAACCCACCTGTTGTCTTCTTGTTTTATGAAGGGTGCCTGGTGTAGGCGGCTGTCAACCTGTTGTTTGTTCCTGAGATGGGATTTGGTTGTTGTGCTGGATGCACTTGCATGCGCTCCATTCAAACCAATAGATGACGTAGAGTTGAAATACCTGTCACTTAACGCAGTATTGTTACTGGCCCTGCATTGGCAAAAAGAGTGGGTGATCTGGCTGCCTTATCTGTGTATCAGTTGTGCTTGATTTTTTCGGTGGGCAAGCAAAGGATTAGTTTACACCCAAATCCTGCTTACCCACAGAATATTAACATAAGGTCTATGGTTGTAGTCTTAATTGCCTTTCCACGTCCTCCGTTCAGGTCTGATGAAGAGAAGCCTATACAGATTGTGCCTGGGGCATGAGCTCTCTGTCTATGTGGCATGACCACGCAGTGTTCAGATCACTTATTTGTGTGTTATGGTATGAGGGCATTAGGTAAGACTTTGTCCAAAGAAAGGTTATCTTGCTGAATAGTTAAAGCTACTGCTTTGGCCTACACACCCTCTGGGTAAATTCCTCTAAAGGGACTGAGAGTGCACACTACTAGGAGTCTATCCACATCATCATCATCCACAAGGCATAACTGTGGAGGATATGTGTGCAGCTGCTGCATGTGCATCACTGCCAAACACTGACTATCCAGGGGTTTTATGCATGATGCACAAAGTTAATGTTATCCATACCAGTTCAGCTGCGGAAAAATGTGTTCACATATATATCATAAATCCTTAACAAGACATGGTAGCCTTGCTTTGACATTGTGTTTCTCAATCTTGGCTAAGCCGCATCATGGTATAAACACTGTTGTCAACTTGGCAACTTTGTTGCTGGGTTTAGTGACTTTTCAAACGCCCCTGGTGATTTTATTTTTGACTAGCGACGACTCTAACAACTTTTTCCAACCTTGGAGAATAATGTAAATGTGGTTGACTCCCATATGGCAACAAATGGAAGTCAACATATTAAGGACAGCTGTTGACGATTTGCACTACTTGCTTGTCTAATCCAAAGGTCTGATGATGACAACACTTCCCATACACAGACTAGCGTCCCTCCCTCTGCTAGGAACAGGGACTGTAGCAAATATGGATATGCAAATTTGCATATGATGTCATCTGGCAATCCCCAGCGTCTTTTTTAGCAGGTATCTGGTACCTTTGGGTAAAAAGATACCCTTTTTCTAACAGCTTGAATTGAAACAAAGTCTGCATTAACTTTGTTAATAGCTTTGATTTTTTGCAGTTCTCTGTCACCCCAAGTAGGCTAGATGGCAATTCCTGCCAATAACCCAATTTCCATGCACACACACAGGTGATGGAACACTTATGGAACAGATGGTTACCATGGTTACTATGACATTTGCACAGGAACTTCTCCAGGTTTACTTTCTACAGAAAATATATCGGGTCAGGTCTGAGTTTTCTCCTGCTTTTCTCTGGGTTATTTTAAACCCCCCTTTCCCCGGCTTGACAGGGTTCTCGCTGGCTCCGGACTCTTGAACGGTAGTGTTGCCTACTTGTACCTGTATGTCCATTTTATTGCCTTTTTGTGTTTTGGCACACACTTTTATTTAGAGTTCCATCTGTTTTTAATTGTATCTGTTTCTTTGTTTTAGTTGCACCTGTTTATCTCCTGTATTACCTTTTATTCCTATTTTTTTATTTTTTATAATTTCTTTTCGGCACACACTTTTATGAAAAAGTTTGATCTGTTTTTAATTGTATCTCTGTTGGTTTGTGTTTTTTTTTTTTAGTTGTACCTGTCTACATCATATTTTACTTTTTATGCCTATTTTCTTTTATTGCTGCTGTTGGATTTTACTGTATGTAAAGCACTTTGTAAACATTGTTTTTAGAAAAGTGCTATACAAATAAAGTTATTATTATTATTATTATTATTACCTTTAAACAGAAATCAACCCCAGCCCAGGTCAGATCCACCAGTAACCCAGTATGAATGCTCTGTGTAAAGATAGTGGACCACTGTTTCTGGGTCAAAATCTCTTTGGGCCAGTTTATAAAGAATTCGTTGAAAATATCACGTTCTAGTTATAGCCTACATGTTGTACAGTGTTATTTCACATATGGGCGGCAGGAAACAGATCTAGGTTTCCCTTAACTTTTGAATAAGAAGCAACGAATTAGAGACTTCGACCTTGTGATCCAGTTCTCTTAATGAGAAAAGAACTAGACAAGATCTAGTTATAATGAGAACACCTGCCAATTGTTTCTCCAGGATGAATGAAATATCGTTCCATATTATACAACCAAAGTTCACTAAGATTAAAAATGGTATTTTACAACATACAAATCAGGCTATAGTACTGTTCTACAAAAACATGCAGAGATGCAAAATAGTTCGCAATGCAAAACGAGAGCTATGCAAGAAAAAAAAGCCCTATTTCAAGTAGCCTAGTCTATGCATCACTGAGCCAACTTGCACATAGCCATCCACCTTTCCATGGCTGTTTATAACTTTGATAAGTAACTCATATCAACACTCATATCTACCATTTTAAAATACACTGAGGATAACATTTGTTTTTCTGGTCATGACCAAACTTGTATACCATACTGTATTTTCTACAAAAATACCATTAGGCCTACATTGTGCTATTGTGGTAGTAAGCTAAAGGCAGATAGTAGATATTGTAGATATGCTATAGAGATAGTGACTATTTTGCAAATGAAGCACCAAAGTGTGAATACAGAATTTTAATCCATTTGTAGTTTCCTCAAAATGAAATGTAGTCAACTGTTGTGTAGTTGCTTCGTTTGCCTAATATAGCATGGTAAAACAACTTCAAATACTGCATTATTCAGCCTTTGTCAATGACCATAACTATAAATTACAAGTTTAATGGGGAACTTGCAATATAGGTACCTTTTTTGCAAAGTACCAATGAATGAATTAAACCTTCACTCAAATCATACTAGGAATGAGAACTGTCCAACTTTGTCTAAAGAAGAATGACCCTATTTTCCCCATTGTATGTCTTGGAGGAAAACATCCCCCTCTCCTGGCAGCAATAGTCTCCATCCTCTAGCGACTGAACACTACAGTATCTGTTACTGGTTTTATCTTGTTGTCTTTATTTACACAAAGTGACTTTGACATTATTTCTCAAAGTAATTCAGTGATTCAGATTTATTTTTTTCCCCAGAAACTGCCCTACATTCCATTTGTCTTTAATGAGGTTTCAGTGGGAAACAGGCAGTAGAGGTTTCAACATTTAGCCTATGTCCCAGGTAATGAATAGATTTACCAACCCACTTGACAGACAGGCTATTAAAGAAACATTTAGAAATGAGGCCACATTACGATAACAAAAATCAGCAGTTTCTAAACCAAACAATCAATGACTGTGGTGGGCCAGGGGTTGCTCCAGCGTACTATTCTTCATTGAGTTCGACCTGTGTTGCCTCTTGCTCTGTCTGCTGCGGCTGTCAGTCCAGGGACCTGGGAGAGCCTGAACACCTGTTCCCCATTTCCCCAATAGCAGGCACAAAAAGAACAAGACAGACTCAGTTCTCTCTCTCTCTCTCCAGAACAACAAAACTACCAGACAGTGGCTTGTACAGTGCATCCTTGGTTTAAGCTTCTTTCCTCTTCTCCAAACTCTAAATGGAAATTTTAATTTGAACTGCAACCTTGACCTCGCTGCCTCCTCCACCACAACACAACCTTGAATTAACCACATGACCATATGAAAGTTAAAGCCCAAAATAAGAGACAAAGTGAACAAAATTGCAACAAGGACATAAAAAGGCAGAGAGCACAGTAGGCAGACTGTATACTGTTTGCAAATCAAATTCAAACGACAATCCAAGAGTATGGGCAATATTTCCATGATCAATATTTGTCTGCGTCTAAGAAAGTTTCCCTCTCCCTCTAAGAATATTTTCCCTCTCTAGCTGATTTACATGGGGGGAAAATGACTTAAGTAAACACACAATTTTAAATCGCATGTCTTTCCAAGTTTACCATGACTGTAGAGATATTGAGTAGATATCCTATGTGATATACAGTATGTCCAATCAAACATTGCATTTCCAATTATTTCTACATTAGCTGTTGTAAAGTGGCACCACCCTGTCTATAGCTGCCCTGCAGATGGGGCATTTCTTTGGTTCTGGCAGCGCCCGATAGCACTGGGCACAGGCACACACATGGCCACACTCTAGAAAAACACAGGACCGTTCCCGGGTCAGGCAGACGGTGCAGGCGCTAGGGGGCACAGTGCCCTCCTCTACGTTGAGTTCACGCATGCGTTTCCTCTGCTGCTCCTTGAAATCCTCCAGGATGCTCCTCTCCTTCTTCCTCTGTCTGTGATGAACATACCGCTTCCACAGGATGAACAGGAGTGTGGAACAGGCAGCAACGCCAAACACTACAGTCAGAACCCTCCATATTCTGACGCCGTTCTCCTGCTTCCTCAGCAGAGACTCGTAGTCCAGCCGGCTGAGAAAGTAACGGAAGCCCTGCTTTGGAGGTTGGAGCTTGACCAGGCTGTTGTCCAGGACCAGCTCTCCAACACCTGTGACACTCTCTCCCAGCCGCAGCATCTCCTCAGTCTCGTGGATGCCCTTGGGCCGCTCCCCGCTGATGAAGTGGCCGATAACGTTGGACAGGGACTGGACTGTGGGGTGGAAGTTCTCATAGGTAGTTTCCAGGTCCAACTCTGCAGAGTCTAGCGGACGTATAACTCGCACCGTGGCTGTAATAGCGTCATCATGGGACACAAGGTCAAATGGAACTGTGTTGGTGCGCTGGTGGATGATCTTCTCTGTGTCATTCCTGTTTATAAAAATCATACAATTGTTACTGTTAGACTGTTATGTCTGTCACTTCAACACACCAGCACAGAATAGCTAGGTAGTCAAGGAAGCCATTCTTACAGAATAAGGATAAGCAGTCACCCTTCATGCCTACTGACTGTACAGTACATGAGGCATTTTTAATATAATTTCAGCATTACATTATAACCTTCCTACTTACCAGAGATGAGTTGTGCGATTCCACACCATCTTCTTCTCCTTCAGGGTCAGCCTTTCAATAACGCCTTTGCAATTGTCAACAAATTGGCTGTTCAGAGTCTCCTTCACAGATCTCACTACACCTGCAGAGGGTAGTAAATGAGACATTGTGTCACATTGTGTCAAAACTGTCCATGACAATTTTCAGTCATTGTGAACGTAATGACAAGCTAAAATAGTCTAGGTTAGCTTGTACCATTTAGGCTATACTGTAGATTGCATCATAGAATTAATTTGTGTACTATACAACAATACAAACCACAGCACAGTATTCACACTGATTTAGGCACCAAATGAGTCCAACACACCTTCTATCACAGCATATGGGACACATCTTCCAGGGGTTTCAGACAGGATGTTTTTCAAATCCTGGTCAATGGATACTTTTTTGGCTTCCTGTGGAAACCAACATCTGAGATCAACAACTGAAACATATCTGGTTGAGCACATCTGCAAAAACAAATATACACATTATGCTGACATTCTCATGACAGATGGAGTGTCTGTGGTGTGGTTGACCTTTAATCTGGCAACTGTTGTAGCCCTCCTCCTGTAAACTGAATAGAAGACTGCAGTCAGGACTGAGCTGGTAGCTAAAGCCACCACTTGTGCTGTTGAGGGTTTCCCACCGGAATCCATCCTGTGTGATCTTGCGATTGATCTGCAGCATCCAATACTGTTGTGACAGAGATCACAGGTGTAACAGATGTCACAGGTCAAATGAATGCTGCTCTACACTGTTTTTTTTTTTTTTTTTTTTACCAATACAGGCTTGACAACTCAAAACGACTGTACACAGGCTGTAAATGGGCTCAGGATGTTGAACTGGCTAGCGGGTTCAATATATTGCCATTTTTTTACCAGCTAAATTTAATTTCTAGGAAAGAGATGAGCTGCCAAACAGCTGTTGATTTGGTTAACGTTACCCTCCAAGGCTGGTTTCGACACCCTAAACATACCGCATTGACAAAAATAAACAGCATTTCGTTGATGGCTAGTGTTAGTGTTATGAAGGTCATTCACCACCAACGTTAGGAATATGCAAAATTACTTAAACATAAGATAACCTGTATCAAAATAAAGCTCCCTGTTTAGCTTGGTGACACTGACTTTCTTGGACAGCGACAATTCAGTATAGCGTTAAATGTTTGTCTTCATAATGTTATTTGCAATTAAGCATAGGGTAATGCAATGACCTAGCCAGAAAAGTAACGTTACATTGGTAGCAGCGTTACTAGCTAACGTTAAAGCTTCCTTTGGGCTAGCTAGCTAGCTAGCTAAGTTAGCTAGCTGCTGGTCTGCATTGACGTTAGCGTTAGCTAGCAGTTTCACAATCTAATCTAAAGCAGTTGTTGAAGGTGATGAGCTTATTACTAAATAACTGCACGTAAAAAGCATTGCAATTGGTAATAGTTTGTTCATTACAGCCTCAAAGGTTTTGACTACCCTTACTCACCCTTATCTTCACAGAAAGTAACGTTAGGTTTAACAACAGTTTCAGGTTTCCCCACTTCAAAATAAGTCCTTCAAAATAAGACCACTTAACTGCAATTTTCTTCTGTACCAGCAGATGTCGGTATACAATAATTTATGGTAGGGAGGTCTCCTTACTACCACTTACTATGTCAATTTTCATTTTGGATCATAGCACTATGACAGTTAACTTACTTATTGTCAGGGGTGCGGCTTGAAACTCTGGGACCTGACAAGATGTCAGCCTTGACCCCCACCCCGACTCATGTAACTCAATACAGTCACCTTCTCTCTGAATGGCCTCCTCCAGCTTGGGAGGTGATGTAGTGGTAAATAAAAAGGTGGGTATTGTTTTTTTTTTTTTTTTTTGCTTTAAAAGCCCTATTCTTATATAGCTTACAGTACATCAGTTTGATACTACTGACAATACTGAGCTATTTACGTTGTAAACATTTGTCTGATCAAAAAGGTAAGTACATTCTATTTCACATATAAAAAGGTGGTTAAACTAGATTTAGGTGGGTTTAGGCTACCCTCCACTACATTCCTGGGCATGGGGTCCCTTGAAAGTCCCCCCACCCCACTACAGCCATCTCCCTATGTAAATTTAAGTCTTGTCTAATGACTCATTTCATATTTGTCACAGAAGCTGGAAAAACAAACCAATAAAATCAAAGTTAGGCTAACACATCTCAGCACTAATACTTTACAGTCTGCAGCATACACTCTACCACTCCACAGGCCTAACACTGATTTATTTTACTTAAGTCTCCAGTGGGCTCACTTGGAATGAAAGAAGATGGTATCAGCATAAAGCGCTCCCTCCTCATGGGGATGTTATTTATTCAGGGTGGATTCCCCCTCCAATCTTGTATTGCAAGAATCTGTAGATAAATAAGGACAAATAAATGAATGAATGCAATCACATGAATACAAAACAGCCATTGTCCTTGTTTGGAGGTGGAGTTCATCTCATCACACTGCTTGTTGTGCTAACCTATCTTTTTTTTTACCCCTTCTTTAGTGAACTAGGCCTACATCCAACACACCAAGACAAAATTATAAATTATGTTGCTCTGAAAAGGTTTCTCAATTGGCATGAAAGACCATAAGCGTTACCAAAAGCCACGTGTGATTTTGAAAAGCAAAAGAAAGTGTTAGGTTAGAAAAAAAAGAATTTGCCTGATGAGAAGTAAACAACTGAAGAAATACACTCTCATATAAATATATATGATGCAATGAGAATGTGTAAAAATGCAATAGATATACAACAAGAGGCGTTTTCAATTATTAAGCTGAAATATGGCCTGTGTCAGATGTCTTAGATGAAGAGCGATCCATCCAAAAAGAAAAGGCTTCAGAAGCATTCAGCTGAGCCGTGTCAAACTCAGTGGTATAAATCTACTGACTCACACTCTGCACTGCTGTCTGACAACAGCCATTCTCTTCCTGGGATTTTTATAGCCAATTGTATCTGAAGTAAGATTAGCATAATATCTCTATGCTTTATCAGCCCATTTCCACACTGAGCATTCACAGCCAATTTGCTGTTTGGTTTCAGTATACCGTTTACTCCAAATTTGTGGAATGTGGTTAGCCACGCAGTTTGGACTTGGTTTCCTACAGAGTACATTTACGTGACAAGGACACAGTTTTATACGCAATGGATGTTTTTCCTTTAGCCCCATCTCTGCTTTCTTCAGATATTTTACAGAAAACATTTTTAGGGTCACCACTTTCAGTAGCCAGACTGAACATTGAGCACCACACTCTCATCAACTAAATATTCTTTTCATCTTTCATCTTTCATCTTCTTTTATTCTTTAACCTGTACATCAACCAGAATTAGAATCTCTTGCCCTGTGAAAACAACTGGCCCCCAACCACCACCCCCCACCCCACCCCTTGATGAAATTGATTGCTGAATTTTGGATGTACAATTGATGTAGTACTTGGGGTTGATACTTTAAGCTGTTACAATGGTCAGCTTCACAGACAAAACAGGTGGCGAGCTTCAAACTAGCACTAAGCTAGTCTTCACTTGTTCCCTTAGTAACACAACACACATTCTCTCTCTCTCTCTCCCTCCTCTCCCGCTCTCTCCTGCTCTCTCTGTCTCTTTCTCTCTCTCTCCCTCTCTCTCCTGCTCTCTCTCTCTCTCTCTCTCTCTCTATCTTTCTCTCTCTCTCTCACACACACACACACACACACACACACTCTCTCTCTCTCACTCCCCACCCTCCAGTGTTTGTTGAAGAGCAAGGAGAAGGATAAAAGCCAGAGCAGTCCTTGTTAAATCGCAGTGAATATGCATTCTGATGAGGTAAGCTAATGTGAAGTTCAAACTATGCAGTTAAAATAGTGGAACTGGATTCAAGTTTTGTTTTACTTGAAAAGTCAAATGGTTCCTGGTTTGTGCTGCAAGCAATCTCCCTTTGTGCTTCAACAATCAAGCAGGTTTCCTGCAAAATCCAACCCGGAAGCACACAATTCAAAATGCAGTGAAGAGGCCAGTAGAGGCTGTCAGTGTCTCAAAATTAATGGTAGTGATGGTAAAGGAAAAATAGGCTGTGTTCACACATAGCGTTTTTTTCCAGCGCAATTTTTTACATTAAAAGTAATGGGAAGCGGCTGCAAGGCGCATAAAAGGCGTCCGCTCCCAACTTTTCAGAAAAACGGCGGGTGACCTGTCACGATGGAGAGGCTGGCCGTTTCCCATAACAACAACAAAGATGGAGAAAGTCAGAAATGAGTTGTTGTAATATGTGAATTTTCGTTACCGCAACACCGATCATGAAGGCAGTATGGGATTATACTGGATGTGTGAATATCTGATACAGCCTTTATTTGTTGCACAACACTGAATTGTCTGCTAGAAGTGCTAACCAGCTGGTTAGTGAGCTAGCCAGCTACTCAGCTAACCACTGATCCGCTTTTGTATTTCTCCTCACAAAAAGCGCTCCAGGCAACAACGCAGCCTTACACTGTTAAATATCATCAATCTGTGATGTTCAATGCATCATAGGAGTTATTTGATGATTTTTTGGTGTACCTTTTGCCTCAACCTGCCAGGTCTGCTGCTGATTTTCTACATTTCCCAGAGTGACTTTTGACAATCCCCAGAGAATAGGTAGCTGAAGCAGAAGTGTAGGGTGAAGCCTTTCCAAGTAGTAGGTCTTACTGCAACTAAACAAAGCGAATGGTTGAGATTCACCTCTCAGCACACTACATAGGATAAGCTTTTAGACAATTTGCACATTTCTGTTATTTTAGGTTTAAAAACTTAAAGAAAAGACTTTGTAACGATGGAGAACTACAACCTTCATAACCTTTCATCACAACGTTGAAAGGTCAATGTATCAACTGTTGAGAGCGGGGTTGATCCCCCGAAATAGGGAGTGGGTTGCTGACATGTATGGGTAGGTTTTTCGCCTCTTGAGATGCAGTTTGGGATTTCATTAATTAACTATTATATTGGTATTTCTTGCTCTTCTATAAACAATCCAGATTGTTGAATTTCACATGGTGAATCTAGACAGAAGCCCTCGCTCTTTGATTCTGAGGGACTGACAACATAACCTGTTTACCATTGATGGTTTACTCCATTGTAGCAGTGCTGGAAATATGTCAATGTCATGTCATGCTGTCAACGTTTGTTTCTGGGAATAAGAACAATATACCAACAAACAACAAAATGGGCCCTGAAATGCAAGGTACATCGACGATAGCTATTTTTTTTAACAGAGTTAAAGTGTTTCAGGGATCACCTTTATCACCTTTAATGTTTTATTTTCCTTACTTTTCATTTATGCATTTCATTTTCCCACTGTTTTCTTCCTTTTTGAGTTTTGCTTGCACTGTCATTTTTGTTTTACATTCAGATGTACTTTTATTTGTCATTTTGATGTTGTTGTGAGGTTAGATATTTTCTCAAGTCCTCTTTGGAAAATTTTGTCTGCACAAACTTCAATCAGTGCAAATAAATAAACCGTACACTCTAATTATCATAGTTATAGACAGGCATCAACTCATTAACATAAACAGTAATGGATAGATCTGCCACTAAAACATTAAAGTGAATGGAAGCCGGGTTTGTGCTAAACAACCGGACACCAACTAACCCGAAACGACTGCCTGGGTGCTAACCCTTACTCCCATGCCTCTCCTCTAGACTACCCTTCAAAAAACTTTAGAAGTTCAATAATGTAATAAAGCCTGCCACAGAAAAGTCCTCTGGCTGAATTAAACTGACATAATCAACCTGACACATGAATGATTGGCCTACGAGAATTTGGGGCAGGCTCCTGACGGGAAAAGGTGCAACCTCTTTTTCAACCCCAGCAAAAGAACAGAAATCTCCTCAGGGCTTCAATTCAACATTAGTCACCTTGTTTTGTGGACGCAGTCTACCTTGCAGATCAAGCAGCCCCCCCACCACCACCACCTGCCTCAGCCTCCCACATCCTCACTTTCTCTATGTCTGTCACATATGACTTCTGTTCAAAATGCCTGCCCTACGCACATTCACGTGGATTTGAAACGGACAGAAATAGCGACAGCAGATGGAGGGCACGGCTTTATGGGAGGCGTGCGGGAGGAGAGGAGAGCATCAGATGCGTCTGTCTCGATGCTGTAGAGTCTAGAGGGACGACTGCGGGCATTGCTGTGACTGATGCAGATAAGCCTAGCAGTAGCACCTAGATTACCTCTGCAGCATCCAGACAAGCTCTCCTCCACAGATCCAATTACATGCTGAACACCTAAACACACGGCAGTCACCCAAACCTCCTTTCATTATAGTGTGAATATGTTTGAGGGAATACTAATGAAGGAAAAAGCATAAGGCATGCAGTGTTAATGGCATTGCAATATGACTGTATCAGATTTACCACAGATATGTTGAAATGTAAAAACAAATGTCAGATATAGTATATACATTTGCATATAGCTGCTGTCATTTGAAGGAGCCAGAGTAAGTTGTCACTAACTTTCCTAAAGTTCTAGCGCACTCTCAATTTTCATGTCATTCTGACTTGACAAATACTATTATTCAGCATATAAATAGGCTACAGCATCAATTACAACAGCATCTTTTTTAACTTTTGACTTTCATTCAAATATGCTTTTCACAGGCTCAAACAATGTGCATCCATATCAAGGATCCCATCATCAAAAGTCTTTGGGTGATGAAAAAAAAACTTCAAAAGCAGAATTTTTCCCCGTAAAAGCCTTTGAAATAATTGGAAGATAGTATTTTTTTCTGTCCTTTCACTGTGTTGCACAGCTTTTAGCTATACCCAGGAATACAATCTGCTTCTATTCCCACTGAAAAGCATATTATTAGAGTAGTATAAGTATCTCAGCTCTTCAAGATATTAAAATCAACTGGCATTCTGCGCCTGGAGGATTGCCTTTGAGGATTACCAAACAAAAGCGCCGGTGTATAATGAAGCTATTTGGCACAGACCTGTATTGTGGCGCTTGTCATTTTCTGTCCTTCCAAACTTCAAATGTGTGGTGCCATTTACCTGCAACACATGGCAAAACTCGTGAATGCAAATGATGCTGAATCATTTCTACAGGGTATCATTAATCTGCGGGCATCAGGTGAACTGTGTGAATAAGGAATATTTGTTGGAAATACTTGGATGGAGTATTGAGATTGAGTATAGCATCAAAAACATGCTTTTAAATAGCACAGAACTGATACTGTTGACAATTTTTAAGCACATCCAAATCTGTTGTATTCA
The DNA here is from genome assembly GCF_046629955.1 of Centroberyx affinis. Lineage (NCBI taxonomy): Eukaryota > Metazoa > Chordata > Actinopteri > Beryciformes > Berycidae > Centroberyx > Centroberyx affinis. The sequence continues at coordinate 131,869 of NW_027279715.1, forward strand.
CTCCCATCAGTCTAACCTATGTACAATTCCGTCATTTTAAGATGCTTTAATTGACTCTTATTTCTGCATTTTAATTGCATCAGAACGAATAAATCACCTACTGTAGTGCATCTTCTCTTTAGTACAGGAGTAAATGAGGGGGACGTGACCCGCCGGTCTCCTGTGGATGTACCGTTCTCATGATTAAGGGAGGAAATTAGCCTCCTGTATCTAATGTCCTGCTACTCTCCCTGTTCATTAAACTATGATTCACTTCAACAGTATTATGTATTCAGCCAAGCCTATGGGAATCTGCAGTATAGGAATGAGGCTTTATTGATTTCCATCCCTCGATGCTTACTCCACCTTTTTGCAGACAGAGGAAATACTATATCTCCACAAAATGTTCAAGAGACCCCCTTACCATCTTTGCCAGACTTCTAGTATCTTATTTTCTTGATTGTGTGTATCTGCAGGCTTGTTAGCCGTGGCAGCAATCTGATGTATGAAGAGCCCAGTAGCCCATTCTGTCATTCCTCCTCTCTCATTCTTTACTGTGCGCCTTGCCGCCTCACCACTGCCCTCACGTACAGCCATAAATCAGCCATCTAAGAGCCGGGGCCCTCTCTGCCAGGCCCCCTCTCATTGATTACCCCGCACTGGATAAGTGTAGCGTGATGAAGAGAGAGCCCAATTCAATTAGGCTGCCTCGCTCGACAGAAATATGTAGCGTACACTGCCCTGGATAAAAGGAAGCCTTCAAGAGCAAAGTAAAGAAAAGTAATAAGGAAGAAGAATGGGTTCATATTTGGGAGGTGAGAGAGGGTTGCTGCGCAGATAAAAGTAATTGGATTGCTATGATAACATTCAACACCCGGGTTTGTATGTGCGAGTTGATAACGAACGCGGCATGTATAAAATCTTCAAGGGAATGAGAGGGAGAGTTAGAGGAAAGGAGGACGAGGCTGGGGTCTGCACTGAGCTGAAGGTTGGGTTGGACTCCGCAGCTTGACTGTAAACAAACCCAGGCTGCAGTTCATTCATACTCTCCCTCCCTTTTACAGTTGAGTTAATGGTGAACCACTGATGCAGCTGCTGAGTGTTCTCGATCGACATTAGTTCCACTGGAAAGGGCTAATGAACACAAGACACAAATACTTCACTACATTACACTGTATAATGACTACTTTTTTACCATGCCACAGGGACGCTGCTGGTCTCCAAACAAATTAAACCTATTTATAAATCAATGTTGTCGTCAAGTGCATAGATAAGAATCTGATCTGCTTTGCACTTTTTTCCATCTCAATTATAACATCCAACTTTATTAAATGTGGGGCAGATTTATTAAAATTCCTGACTCTTTGTCTGAAATGACCAATTCGCATGGGGTGGTTCTATTTCATTTTATTCATATTCCCCAGTTTTCACTTTCCTCAAACAAGGATGAAACAGCAGCAGTAGAGACACAAATTCATAAATACATGCATGGATCATAATATCATATTGCTTTTAGGCACATTTTACACTATAGCATTTCATACAAAGCATCTTCTATTTCACAGCCCCCAATATAAAGCAATTTTGTCTCATTGGGTTAGGCACAGAGTAAACTGCCAGGAAGAAGACAAAGAGACTGGAAATGTAAAATGGCTGAGAGTCAGTGACTCCTCAGACGTTAATTTCACTGAACAACTCTCTTATATACGATGATAACCCGGATGGCAGATAAGTCAATACTAAACACTGGCATCCATCTCTGTAAAGGCCAAGACGTGATGGATTTTTTCAATTCTGCATACTATGGTTTGTGTTATTCTTCTATGGTGAGGAGAGGAGAGGTGCTATCTGAAATCACAGAGGTGATTTATGGAACCACCTCTGTTTAGATAAGGATGCTCAATCAAATTGTCTTTGGAGACTCAAGTGTTGATGAGAGGATACCAGCTCGTCCTGGATCGGATCGCACCTTACTCACAGAACATCCAACTAGACTAACCAGACAGTCTCTTAATCATTTCTAGAGTGCAGCCTGTCTCTTATGGACCTCGCCCAAACGATTTCCTAAGCATTTAGATCAGTTCTCGCCATTTCCAAACAGTCTTGAAATTGGCCGCACACCCTCTGGCTATCCCTGTGGTTTGCAAAGAGTCTCTTTTCATTGTGTCCTGAGCCACTGACAATAATTGGGGTTTAAAAGAGTGAATAGCTAAGAAGAGTAACGGTGAGAGAATTCCAAAATAATTCACTCTCTCATTTCCAATTATAATGAATCCTATCAACACATGAGACAGCGCCTCTAAAGCAATTCAATTTATTTTTCCATTCATGTGTTTGCTTTAATTCACAGCACAATCCAGGGTAGGAAAAGAGATATTTTTTTTATCATCAGTGTTGCCACAGTAACTAACTTCCTTTCTGCCGGAGTCATTTTCTCAGCAGAGGACTTCATCTACTCATGACAATTCAGTCTATGCATGCCTGGCCCCCTCAGTGGCAGATACAGATGATACTTATGATGATTCATTGCAGCAGAATCCGCCTCTGAAATAGCACCCACTTTGATCTGCTCTCCTTATGAAGTGTTGGGCAGTCATGTTAGACACATGTAAGATAAAGCAATAAAGTGCAGGACAAATGTTTATCCATGTTCCACAAGAGGTGAGATCGACTGAACATGTAATATATAAAAATTGTACTGCAGATTGATTACTTATTTTATATTGAGAGTGAACATATTCTGAGTGCTTGTCTTGACTGTGCTGAATATCAATTACATTTTCATAATTGCAAATATGCTGGGAATCCATATGTCAAATGCATAATTTATCTTTCATCCTCTGAGCCTCTAGATGCTAAGTGCTTAGAAACAACTTTTAATTTTAGAAACAAATTCATACTAATACTACTAATAATAGTGCATAAATGGAATTGTAACAACTAGACCAGGTTTGTAATTACACTAAAATAAGATGAAGCAATTTTGTAAATAGATAGGAACAGTCCTTTATTCAACTTGTGTAAATATATCCCAATTCAGCAGTTTGGTTTCATAAACTATGACTTGGGCTGCAATTTCAGCCTGATGGTGTTATTGTAAAGATTTCAATAATTTATGAGCAATTTGAATTTCTTTTCTGAAAGAAATTCAGATTGGATTTCTTGAATCTCTTTTATCCTCATGCAAACATTGCAGGTCATTCTACTGACATGTTCATTTGAATGTCACACTGAACAAGTAGAATTAATTACATCAGACTGCCCCATTTGACCTTTATACCACAATTCTCAAGTAGCCAAATAAGCCCCTTGAGAGAGTGTGACAAGGCGACAGACCCTCTCTGCCTCAGGGTTACCAGAGGCATAAATACTTTGATATCTCAGTGCAAAGCTGGCCGGATAAATAATGCTTTGGTAGGGAGCCATTTGGAAGCAAAACAACGAAGCAGGGAGGGGGTTGAGGGTGCCTGAGCGCTGGGCTAAGTCTCCTGCACTGATCAGCGCTGCATGATGCAGACAACAGAAGAGAAAGAGGAGGAGGAGAGGAAGGAGGAGCGAGCAGGAGAACAGACTGGCTGAGCCTCACAGCTCTCAGTCTCTCCTCTGTGCTTGGCAAAGCTGCTTCTCTCTATTTCTCTCTCTCTCTCTCTCCCTTGCACACGGCCGCTTTGCCTCTCTCGCTCTCTCGCCTAAGCTGACAAAAACAAACGCAGCGGCAGAGGGACTCGCTCCCTCCAACTCCTCCCGCACCATGCTGCCCTGGAGAAGGAATAAGTTTGTTCTGGTGGAGGACGAGGCCAAGAGTAAACCTAAGAGCCTGGGGACGGGGCTGACCTACCACTCCATCCTCTCCTCTCTGCTGCGCTCCTGTCCTGACTTGCTGCCCGACTGCCCTTTCGACTGGGTGGGCAGCATCTTCCAGACCAAACGGCAGAAGGTGGAACTCAACAAAGAGGAGCCCGTCTACAACGTGCGCTACCTGGGGAGCGTGGTCACCATCACGGCTAAGGGAGACGGCTGCACCCAGGAGGCGGTGGCCAAGATCTGGGCAAGGAGCAACTACGGAGAGCAGAGCGTCAAGATGAGGTTAACAGTGGGGCCGCAAGGCATCCGGATGAGCGCTGACAAGTCAGGAAAAAAGAAGCCCACCCATCTGTACTCTCTGAACAGAATCACGTACTGCACCGCTGACCCGTGTCGGCCCAAGATCCTGGCCTGGATCTACAGGCACCAGGTCAAGAACATGGCGGTGGTGCTGCGGTGTCACGCCGTCCTGGTCAGCAAGTCGGAGAAGGCCCAGGCCATCGCCCACAGCCTCTACCAGAACGCCACCTCCGCCTTCAGCGAGTTCAAGCGGCTGAAGCGCCAGAGTGACTTCCGGCACTGCCAGCAGCAGCTGCTGGGGGAGGAGGCGGTGCCCCTGATGCCGCTGAGGAGGCTACTGAACGGGCAGTGCCACTACAGACCGCCCGCCGACAACCCCGGGAGCGCCACCCGCCTCTGCTCCATCACAGAGGAGGAGGAAGACGAGGAAGAGGAGAAGGAGGAGGTAGAGGAGCCAGAGGAGGAGGAGGATGTAGAGGAATATCAGGGGCGGCAGGAGAAACAGAGGGTTTTAACAACAAACACTGACCCAACTCAGCTATTATCAGAGTTGGACCTTGGGGATATTGCCGGATTGGAGCAGTGCCAAATCAACTTTGTCAGTGACAGCAACAACAACACATTTACGTTTATAACCTCTCTGGTGTGAGAAGTGACCTAGTGTAAAAGGATGCAATTCTGCAACACTACAGCAACACATTCCTCTCTTTGCCCTTCACTGGTACCCAACACAGGCTCCCTCCTGCGCCTCCATGTACTGTGAAGTGTTTACCACAAACTTCTCCTTCTACCGGGTGACAGAGAAAAGGCAGACGATTTCTATGTGGGAGTAATATCAATGCCGGCCAGATGGCTGGTTTGCCAGATTGACTGTGGCAGTTTGGGAAACTGCGTGTTTACAAAGAAGGCTGGTGATGCACAGACTAACGATAGCACAATGACGAACGAGGACAGTGGTTTCAGAGAGAGCTGACGCCGAGATCACCGTGTTACATATGTGACATGTGGGTCACATATTGATCGCACCTCGAACCAGGATGTGTTTATTAGTCCCCTGTGTTCCTTTATTTTTGTGAGTATAATTAATGCCGTGTTTGCCAGCAGGGACGTTTTTCGGATTGACTTGTAATATTTTTTCAGGGAGGTTGTTTGTAAATTTGTGTAATTTTTCTAATATGACAATCCTCATTGATATTGTTCACAACTGACCTTTCTGAGTGCATCCAACCGCGACGAGAAGTTTAATACTGTTTTACTAATGATCACAGCCGACTAATGAATTAGGCTATAATTTAGGAAGCAAGCCATTGAGTCGACATGTTTATTGCTGCCGTTTGTTATAGTCCTCCTTATCATTTATGCATGACAAGTCAGCAGTGACATTTAGTGCTGAGCTTTTGTCTTTTTTTAATGTAGCATCTTTGATCTTTTGGCTTTTAAAATTAACACTGTGATACATGTGTGACCAGGGACAAATACACAACTATTCATGCAGCATTGTCTAATTTATGTAATCTATTTTTTTTGTACATTTATTGTATTTTTCATCCTGTCTGCAAAAAGCAAAACATATTTTGATTTGCCATAAGAGCACTGAATTGCTGTGCTCTTTTATCTTTATTTTTTTTGCTAATGCAGTTTTTCCACATAAGCCCTGGCAAAAATGCAGATGGACCCTTACAATTTAATGGAGTACACAAAATGTTTTGAATATGACTTTAGCTAATTTCCTGTCGATGAAATCTGTGCTACTGTCTAAAGATGCATTGTGATTAATATGAGATTAAGCTATTTGAATATTTATTTTCAAAATATGATGAATAAAAATGACCCTCACTTGGATTTCCTTTTTGAAGCTCGGAGAGAGGGTGTTTCTAGTTTCAACTGAATTAAAATAGATCATTTAAATTAATCCAACAAATCTGCATTCCATCAGTGATAATTTGCATGTTTCTGATATAAAGTGATATGTCTAAGCTACAGACAAAGGAAACAACGTACAGTAACATAATCTGCCTCCTGAGCTATAAACACAGTAGACATAACAGATGCCCTATTTTGCCATGAGAAAAGATAGGAATGTCAAATTCTGGTAAATATAAATTGGCAGTCGGCTCAGTTAGATGTTGATGTGATGGATACATTTCTGCTGGGCTAGTATTGGCCTCTCAGCCCTTTACTCTGAGGGGAGCAATTAATCACAAATTGAATTGTCCGGGAAATGAACATAAAGCACCTGCCTCTGCAAGACCGCCGTCAGGCTCTGACAGAACCAGCTGATCCAAAACGGGTACCATGAAGTTGACATCAACCATTTTACTGCCACCATCAACCATTTTACAGATGACAGACTCTGTAAACCATTTTACTGATATCACACATCAACATTTTTTTTTGCATGTGATAGCCCAATGAAACATTTGTACAACAAGCACAGCTGCTGTGGTATTAGCAAGTAGGCAGATTAGTCTTTAGCATCTGTTACTTAGAACAACAATGATTTTTTTCATATTCCATATTATAAGATTACGTTACATTACATTGCAAAACATGTATTAATGATTTGTGCAATTACTGATGTTAAAACTTCTCAAAGATTTGGTTTTATTGTGTTACCCAGCCAACGTCAAAGAGCTGCCTGATTTGACAATTCAGAATCCACATTAAGAATTCTGCTTTTGTAGATGCTGTTCTGTCGATGTAGCAGAAAACAAAATCATTTAAAGTTACTGAGGTTTAAATTACTGAGA